>NW_017259201.1:28665-29513 GCF_001594045.1 Atta colombica
TAAATTAATATAAATAATCATAAATATTATTTGATTCATCATTTTTTTATTCATCTTATCTTCCATCTTATTTTTTATTAATTTTATTATCTCCAAAAAAACTAACTTAAATATAGAAAAAATATCCCCATTTGAATGCGGATTTAACCCATCATCTAGGGCACGATTATCTTTTAGAACCCAATTTTTTATTATTAGACAAATCTTTTTAATTTTCGATATTGAAATTGCACTTCTTCTTACATTAATTTTTATCTCAATAAATTTTAATCCCTTTATTATTACTTACTCATTTACATTTCTATTCATTCTAATAATTGGCCTTTACATTGAATATAATGAATACTCTCTCGATTGAAAAACAATATAAATAAATAATGAAAATTTTTCCCCCTTTTCCCCCAACTAAACTAAACTTTTACTAAAGTTTTTAAAGTTTACTAAAGTTTAGAGTTACTAAAATCTCTTAACAAATTATCGCAAATCTAATCAAATTATTTTTTCTATTAACAAATGGATATTAGTTAATATATAACATTTTAATTGTATTAAAAAATAATATTTACTATATATATCTTAAAATAATAATTATTTTTATTTATAATCCCCTAAAATCTTACCCCCTTCCTCCTCAACATTCTACAGACACACTTTACAGCTAAAACCTATCCCAGAATAATCATTTTTATAATTAATCCTATACTACTCTTTCATAATAATTCTTAAAGTAATATTTTACACTTTAACTTCGAATTAAACTATTGATTTAACTTTATAAATCTAAGAATTTTTTTTATTATTATTCTACTTTAATCTCTTATTACAAATAAATAAATAAATAAATTTTA
>NW_017259201.1:29613-33598 GCF_001594045.1 Atta colombica
CATTAACCTTCAAAATACTATTATTTATCCTATCATTAATCATACTTAATTTGTATATTCCCATATTCCCTTTCCTTCCAATCTCTTCCTTTACATCTTCAATCTTAACTAAAACCAAATAAGAGGTATATTATTGTTAATAATATCATTGGATATCTAACCTTCTAGTTGAAGTAAATAAAAATGAACTATTTTATCCATATTACTTTTTTTACCTAGGGTTCCACCCGCGGAGGTCTGGGGATAAATCCATCACCTCCCGAGGTGTAGATTTTGGTGGTGATCTGTCGGGGGTAAATTCAGCTACCCCCGTGGGCCTGGGGTTAAGTCCGGCAACACCCCGGACCATGGGGGGCGGGGTTGGCTTCTCGGGGTATGGTCTGCCATACTTGGGGACATGGGGATAAATTATGCAATCACAGAGGCCTTGGCGGCGGGGATGGCCGCTCGGCTGGAAGTCCGGCCACACCCGGGAGCCAGGATGTAAGTCCGGCCATTCCCGGAGAACTAGGGTTGAGGGTAATCTCTCGGGAGTAAATCCAACTACACCCGTGGACCTGGTGACCGGGGATTGCCTACGTGTGTAAGTCCGGCCACACCCTGCGACCTGGAGGTAAATCCGGTCATACCTATGGGTCTGGGCGGAGGAGGAGTCCTCTCGGGGGTAATTCCGGGAAGCCCCGGGGGCCTATGGGAAAGTCCCCCCACCTGGAGCCTGGTCTTCGGGGGTGGACTTTCGGGGGCACATTTGGTCACTTCCAATGGCCTGCGGGCCGCGGGTGGCATCTTGGGGGGTTGTTCGGACACCAACGTGGGCCGGGGATAAATCTGGCCACCCTTGACCCATATATGGTCTCTAAACAGTAAATCCGTCCACTTTCGGAACAGATACGACTTCTAAACGGTAAATCCGCCCTTTCATCCCAGTTATGAATTCTAAATGGAAAATCCTGCCACTTTCGACCCAGATATGGCCTCTAAACGTTAAATCCGGACCCTTTCGATCCAGATGTAATCCTAAAACGATAAATCCGGCCACATTCTCCCCAGATATGTGTTCGAAACAATAAATTCGGCCACTTTCGGTCCAAGTATACGGCTTTAAATTGTAAATCCGTTCACTTTGGGCCAGATATGGCATTTAAACATTAAATCCGACCACTTTCGACCCAGATATGTCCTCTAAACGGTAAATACCGCCACTTTAGGCTCTGATATGGCTTCTAAATGGTAAATCCAGCCACTATCAGTCTAGATCTGGCCTCTAAACGGGTAAACCCAATAACTTTCATCTCAGATATTCCTTCTAAACGTTAAATCAGGACATTTTCGGCCCATATATGGCAGCTAAACGGTAAACTCAGCCACATTCGGCCCAAATATGGCATCTACACTGTAAGTCCGACCACTTTCTGCCTATATATGTCCTCTAAATAGTAAACTCTGCCACTTTCGGCCCAGATGTGATCTTTAAACGGTAAATCCGTCCAATATCGACCCAAATATGGCATCTAAACTGTCAATCCTGTCACTTTCGGCCCAGGAATAGCCTCTAAACGGTAAATCTGTCCACTTTCGACCCAGATATGTCCTCTAAACTGTAAATCCATCCACTGTCGGACCCGATATGCCTTCTAAACGGTAAATCCACTATCGGTCCAGGTATGGCCTTTAAACGATAGATCCAGCCACTTTTGGTGTGATATGGCCTCTAAACGGTAAATCTGATAATTTTCTGACAAATATAGCCTATAAACTGTAAATGCGACCACTTTCGGCGTGACATAGACTTTAAATGGTAAATCCGGGGTTTACCGTTTAGAGTCCACATCTATTCGGAAAATGGTCCGATTTACCGTTTAGAGGACACATCTGGGTCGAAAGCGGCCGGAATAACCGTTTAGAGGATATGTCTGGGTCGGAAGTGGACGAATTTATCGTATAGAGGCCATTTCTGGTCCGAAAGTGGCCTGATTTACCATTTAGGTGACATACCTGAGCGGAAAGTGGCCGGGTTTATCGTTTAGAGACAAAGTATTGGCCGAATATGGCGGGATTTACCATTTAGAGACCATATCTGTGCTGAAAGTTGCCGGATTTATCGTTTAGATGAAATATATAGGCCGAAAGTGGCCGGGTTTATCGATTAGACGCCATATCTAGGCAGAAAGTGGCTGGATTTACCGTATAGATGCCAAGTCTGGACCGAATATGGCGGTATTTACCGTTTAGCTGCCATGTATGGGCCAAAAGTGGCCGGATTTACCGTCTAGAAGATATATACTGTCCGAAAGTAACCGGGTTTACCGTTTAGAGACCTAATCTGGTCCAATGGTTGCCGGATGTACAATTTAGAGGTCACATCTGGGCCGAAAGTGACCGGATTTATCGTTTAGAGGCCAAATCTGGGCCGAAAATGGCGTAATTTACCGTTTAGAGGTCACACGTGGGCCGTAAGTGGCTGTATTTAGCGTTTAGCTACCTTATATTGGCTGAAAGTGTTCGGTTTTACCGTAAGATGCCCTATCTGGCTCGATAGTTGCCGGATTTAGAGGACATATCTGAGCCGAGAGTGGCCATATTTAGTATTTAATTGCCATATCTGGGCAAGTGCCGCAAGTGACCGGATTTACCGACCATATCTGAACCCATAATGGCGGGATTTACGATTTATCTGCTTTATATGAGACTAAAGAGACAGGTTTTTCCGTTTAGAGGCAATATCTGGACCGAAAGGATATATTACTAATATTTATTAATTATTCTTTATTAATTTTAATTATTATTTTAACAATTATAGGTTATATATTTATATTTATAGAGTGATATTCTAATTCTATATATTCTTTAATTGGGGCTGTGCGAGCAAACTATTTGACAAACTTCATCATTTGAGATTAGTGTAATTATAATTTGTTTGTTGTTGATTATTTTAAGGTAAAGATATTCTTTTTTGGATTTTATGAAATGGCAAGTGTATATATGGTATGGGTTAATGTTAAGCTCATTATTTTTGATATTTTTTGTAAGAGTGTTAGCGGAATTGAACGTAGGCCGATAGATTTTGTTGAGAGTGAGTCAGAATTAGTTCCAGGATTTAATAAGTTAAGGATTTTAGAAGGGTTTTTACTTTGATTTTTATAGCTGAGTATGATATGATTATTTTTTTTATGTATTTAATAGTGGAAATATTTACTAATTTAATTGGATTATAATGATTGTGGTTATATATTAATTTGATAGTATTTTTTAATTAATTTTATATGGGGTTATTTTTAATTAATTTAATATGGGGTATTACCACGAATGCGATGAGTTAATATATTTGGGTTGAAAGGTTATTTTACCTTTTATTTTAAATTTTATGATTTATATTTTGATATTCAAGTTTATATTTGTATTTATGTAGGAAGGGATTTAGTAAGTTGGGGATAGGAGAAAGAATAAAAATAATATAACGGTATTTTAGAAGTAGTAATTGAAGAGATTAATTAAATGTGTGTGTGTGTGTGTGTGTGTGTGTGTGTGTATGTGTGTGTGTGTGTGTGTATATATATTAATTTAAGTATTACTGAATATCGGGGTTAGTATTTTTGATTGAAAGATTATTTTGGGAAATAAGGAAAATTAAAAATTAAAATGATGTATTTATATTATATGATAAAAGTTAGGGTGTAGGTTAATGTAAATTGAATTATTTGAGAAAATTGAGATAAGTTGAGAGGGTAATAAAGAAGTTTGAGTTATGTTATATTTATATATGATATTGTTATTGTAAAATTAATCTATAGTTAAAATAGATAAATAAAAATATATGATGCGAAGTTGGGTGAAATTAGGATAATTAGTAAAAATAAAAATAATATTGGTATATAATAATAAATTAATAGAAATTTTAAATTTCTATAATATGTTTTCAAAACATAAACTTATTCAAGATCATTAATTATTAATTGAAATATAATAAAGTTATGTTGTAAATTAT
>NW_017259201.1:33698-35110 GCF_001594045.1 Atta colombica
GTTAAAGAGTTAATAGGTTAGAGAGGTTTAATAGAATAGAGTAAGATAAGGATAAAAGTTTAAGTTTTAAGATAATGTGGGAACAGGGGAAGTTGGGAGATAAGGGGCTTTTTAAGAAAGTGATTAAATAATTATTTAGTAATTACTAGTTGGGGGGAAAGATAAAGAATAAGAAATTTATAAATAAATAATAAATTTTCATATTTTAGGGACAAAAAATATGAAATAAGTTATAGTAAGAATTTGACTAGGATATAGAGATCCTCAATTAATTGGGCGCCTGCCCAAGTTAAGAGAATAAATGTATTAATAAATATTCAAAATATTAGTCGATTAGATAGGATTATAGATGAAGGATGGGAGTAAATAGATTTGGTAAGGGAAAAGGTATATAAAATTTAAATTGTTATAGTAAGGGCAATTACTCCCCCAAGTTTATTAGGGATAAACCGGAGAATAGCATAGGCAAAAAAAGTACCATTCATGTTGAATATGAGTAGGTGTGACTAAAGGATTGGCAGGAGTAATAATAAAATTATCAGAGTCTCTGAATACATGAGGGTATTTAAGGATAATAAGAAGAAAAATAGATAATATAACACTAAAGCCTAATAGATCTTTAAAGGTAAAGTAGGGATGGAATGGAATTTTATAAAGATGTTATTTATTTCCCGTAGGATTTGAAGATCTTCTAAGATGTAGAAAGAATAGATGGATTATAATAAATAAAAGAATAATGAAAGGTAGAATGAAGTGAAAGGAGAAAAATCGATTTAGTGTAGAATTATTAATTGAAAATCCATCTTAAATATATGACTCATATATTTCCAATATACGGGATAGTTGATATAAGATTAGTAATTACTAAGTAGCTCCCCAGAATGTTATTTGTCCTCAAGGGAGTACATAGCCAAGGAAAGCTGTAGCTATTGAAAGTAAGAAAATTCTTACACCAGATATTCAGGTATATGTTAAGTTAAAAGAGTTGTAATATTTCGTCCAATATGTAGATATATGCAGATAAAGAAAAAAGAAGCTCCATTTATATGGATATTATGTATGATTCAGTCATTAGGTACATTTTAGATAATATCAATGATTTTATTGAAGGCAATTGAAATATTAGAGCAGAAATGAATTGAGAGAAAATGTCCCCTGATGATTTGAATTGAGAGAAAAATACCAAGTAAGGAACCGAAGTTTCATCAGTAGATATTAATAGGTGAGGGAAGGTTAATTAGAGAGTGGTTAATTATTTTAGTAATTTTTTTCATATTTTTATTTTAATAGATGTAAAAAGTAAGGAAAATAACATTTTTTAAATAAATGTGGGGGTATTTCATATAATATATAATATAGGAAATTGTATTGATTTTATTATATAAGATATATAGAAAAATATAAATTGATGA
>NW_017259201.1:35394-38089 GCF_001594045.1 Atta colombica
GGCGGGTGGGGTAGGACTTCCCATTTCAACGTTTCCAAGTATGTCTTGACCACTTTCGCAACATGGGGTCGAGCATTATCATACTGCAAAATCACTTTATCGTGTCTCTCGTTGTATTGCAGCCGTTTGTCTTTCAATACTCGGCTCAAACGCATCAATTGCGTTCGATACCGATCGCCTGTGATTGTTTAACAGTTCATAATACACTACGCCGAGCTGGTCCCACCAAATACAGAGCATGACTTTGGACGTCAAAATCACCGTTCTTGAAGCGTTGAAACCACTCATGACACGTTCTTTCACTAATAGCGGCTTCACCATAAGTATTTGAGAGCATTCGATGAGCCTCAGCCGCAGATTTCTTCATATTGAAGCAAAAAATTAAAACCTCTCGCAAATGACGAGAATTTGGCTCGTAAACTGACATTTTCAATCAAGAATAACTTTATGATGCAGATACAAATCGACTAATGTTTCTATGGGATTATGTTGACAAATGCCCAAGTTTATTGTATGACGTCTATGATCTATTTATTTCGACCACCACTTACCGCTAAAGCCATCTATAGAAAAACGGCGGAAGCAAAGTTGTACACCTAATATAATAAGGGTATAAAGAGTGAAGAGAAGGAAGAATTTATAGTAGAATGTAGAAAGATAATAATAGGAAGAAAAGTTCTAAAATATGATTTATTATTATGCATTAATAATTTTAATTTGATAGCTATTATTTTATTTAAGAAATTTAATTGATTTTTCATAAAGAAGAGGATTTAATTGAACAAATTTTAATAATTATAAATATAGCTATTAGTAAAAATAATATACAAAAAAAGGTAAAAATTAAAGGTAAAAAAAAAAGGTTAAAATTATTATAGAGATATAAATAGATGTTAGAAATATTTTTCGAATATTTTTTTGTTAGTGTTGATAATAAAATTTATATTGGAAATATTAGAATTTAAGAAAATAAAATTTATTAGTAAGAAAGTTCGGAAAAGTAATATTTAATGAATAATAAGACTGTGTTTATTAAGAATGTTAATATAAGTATGGGTTTAATGTAAACATTATTTTTTATATTAGAGATTAATCTTATAAAATATAAAAAGATAATAAGTAATCCTCTAATTAAGGTAAGGAATAATATAATTATATAATAAGAGTATACGTAGTTTTTTGATCAGAAGGACAGATTAAAAATTAATAAGGAGTAAATAAGGAGTTGTTAATAAAATAATTATAGAACTGATATTAAATGAATTAATAAATATAATCAAAGTAATGAGTAATAATAGAGAAAAGATAATTAATAAAAGTATTAGAAAATTTAGTCATAAGTAGAAGAGGGATAGATAGAAAATAAAAGAGGGGGTTTGGATTAATCGGTAAAGAAGAGATAAGACAAAAATAGTTTAAGGAGAGAGAATATTAATGTACGAGATTAAGGTATATATGAGAATATGTTTTTTTGATTATTTGTTTTAATAAGAAGAATTTATGTCTTCAATTTACAAAACTAATATTTTTATTATTAAACTATAAAACATTTTTTTAGATATTATAATTTACATACAAGTTTTTTTGATTTCTTTAATATTATTAGTGTTAATATATAAACATATATTAGGTGCACAACTTTGCTTCCGCCGTTTTTTTTCCGAAATTCGAGGCTTTATTGTAAAAAACTGGTTATAAATTTATCAAAGTATTGTCCATCGCTGGCCACTACTTTCTCCCATCTTTCGGGTAGCGTACGAATCCCGCGTCGAAAAAACTCATCTTTTGAGGCTATCCACGAATCGATCCAATTTTTTACTTTTTCATAAGACTGGAAGTGCTTGTCAGCCAGGCCGTGTGCCATTGATCGAAACAAGTGATAGTCAGAAGGAGCAACGTCTAAAGAATACGGCGGATGCGGTAGGACTTCTCATTTCAACGTTTCCAAGTATGTCTTGACCACTTTCGCAACATGGGGTCGAGCATTGTCATGCTGCAAAATCACTTTATCTCTCGTTGTATTGCGATCGTTTGTCTTTTAATGCTCGGCTCAAACGTATCAATTGCGTTCGATACCGATCGCTTGTGATTGTTTCAGTCGGTTTTAACAGTTCGTAATACACTACGCCGAGCTGGTCCCACCAAATACAGAGCATGGATGTCAAAATCACCGTTCTTGAAGCGTTGAAACCACTTACGACACGTTCTTTCACTAATAGCGGCCTCACCATAGTATTTGATAGTATAAGTATTTGAGAGCATTCGATGAGCCTCAGCCGCATATTTCTTCATATTGAAGCAAAAAATTAAAACCTCCAGCAAATGACGAGATTTTGGCTCGTAAACTGACATTTTCAATCCAGAATAACTTTATGATGCAGACACAAATCGACTAATGTTTCTATGGGGTTATGTTGACAGATGCCCAAGTATATTGTATGACGTCTATGATCTATTTATTTCGACCACCACTTACCTAAAGCTATCTATAGGAAAACGGCGATATCCCCCGCTAAACCATAGATTTATAGAAATACCTTCAATAGCATAAAAACTCATTCAAATTAATAATATTTTATAATAAATAAATAATTCAATACATCACCCTCTCTAACTTATTTATCTTTTTCAATTTATTTCTTTTTAATTACCTAACTTTACCTATGCCTATACTTAATATTTATTTATTAAACTT
>NW_017259201.1:38189-38979 GCF_001594045.1 Atta colombica
ACTTTTTGAGGATTTTTAATAATTTATATAGCCTTTTTTATTAAAATACCTGTTTATTTATTTCATATTTGATTACCATGTTGAAGGCCCAGTATATGGGTCAATAGCTTTAGCGTATTATTAAAAATAGGAAGGTATGGGTTAATTCGATTAATAGAGATATATTATAAAGTTGGAATTAAATATGAATATATTATTTTTACGGTAAAAATTTCTGGGAAAATTATTGTGGGAATTTCGTATTTAATTCAGGTTGATATAAAAAGAATAGTAGCCTATTCATCCGTAGTTCATATAATATAAATTTAATGTTATGTAGGTTAATAACTTTTTATAAAGTAGGAATATTAGGAAGGTATATAATGATAATTTCTCTTGGACTGTGTTCTTTAGGGATATTTTATATAGTAAATTTATATTATGAGCGATCGGGGAGGCGGTTGTTGTTTTTAAATAAGGGTATAGTGAGAAATTTACCTACAGTTATTATATGGTGACTTTTATTTCGTATTATAAATTTTTCTTTTCCTTTGTCATCAAATTTTATTGGGGAAATATTATTATTAATAAGAATTGTAAATTTAGATATTAGGATAATGTATTTAGTATTGGTTTGTTTTTTTTATGGAGTTATACCTTATTCATTATACCTATTTTTATATGTTTATCATGGGAAAAATATTTATTATGAAAATAAGATTTATGATTCAAGTTTAAAAGAATATATGATTTTAGTTTTACATTTTTTTCCTTTATTAATATATTTATTAAATTTAATTATGTTTATATA
>NW_017259201.1:39319-40769 GCF_001594045.1 Atta colombica
TACTTTAAAAGTTAGAAAGAATCTAAAATTATTTTAAATATATCATTTTTTATATATATGTTTTGAGCATTTATTATTTTAAGAATAATAAGAATAAGTTTTTTAGATTTAATAGTAATTTTAGAGTGAATAATTTTTTAGTTTAATGCTATAAATTTAAAATTTATTATATTAATTGACTGAATTTCTATATTATTTATTAAATTTATTATATTAATTTTTTCAATAATTATATTATATAGACTAACTTATATGAATATGGAGAAGTATATTAATCGGTTTAATTATTGTTATTATTTATTTTATCTACAGTTTTAATAGTAATTAGTCCTAACGTTATTAGGATTTTAGTTGAGATGGGTTAGGGATAGTATCATATTGTTTAATTATTTATTATAATTCTGGGATAATTACGGTATTATGCAATCGAATTGGAGATGTAGAAATTTTAATAGCAATTACAATAATGATGATAATTGGGAGGTGAGATTTAGTAATATTTAATGGTGGGTTTAATATTATTTGGATTTAATATTATTAATAATGTAAGCTACCATTACTAAAAGGGCTCTAATTTCTTTCTCTGTGTGATTGTCCTTAGCTATAGCTGCTTCAACACCAGTATCAATTTTAATACATTCTTCAACTTTAGTAACTGCAGGGATGTATTTAATAATTCGTTTTAATAGTTTTTTAATAGAAACAAATGTAAGAGTAGTTTTAAGTTTTATTTCTATTTTAACTATATTTATATCAGGGGTTATAGCTAATTTTGAGAATGACTTTAAAAAAATTATTGCATTATCAACTTTAAGGCAATTAGAATTAATAATAATAATTTTAAGGTTTAGGATAATAGCTTATTATTATTTATTGGTACATGCAATTTTTAAGTCTATACAATTTATGTCTGCGGGTACTGTAATACATTTAATAAAGAATACTCAAGATATACGATTATTAAGAAATTTAAATGAAATGATTCCTTATGTAATAATGAGATTATTGATTTCTAGGCTTTAAGAGGGGCCCTTTATGGCTGGATTTTATAGAAAAGACGTGATTATAGAAATTATTTATGGGAGAAAAGGATTAAATATATTTATGTTTGTATTAATAATCATATCGTTATCGTTAACTGTATCTTATTCTTTACGATTTTTTTATTATTTATTTGTTAATAGAAGATAAAAATTTTATAGTTATATATGTATTAAAGAAGATAAATTAATTAATTTATCTATAGTTATTATAATGTCATTATAGTAAGATCTTTAGTAAATTGAATTTTTTATTTTGATTGCTATCTAATTTATTTATCTTCTTTAGAAAAATTTATTACTTCAGGAAGTTGTTTAGTCAGAATTTTAGTCATAGGGGTAATAATTATTATAAGAAAGTTTTTAAAGTTATATTATTATATATATTTTTTTAGATCTATATGATTTTT
>NW_017259201.1:41397-47651 GCF_001594045.1 Atta colombica
GTAAATATTATTTTTTAATGCAATTAAAATGTTATATATTAATTAATATCCTTCTGTTAATAGAAAAAAAAATTTGATTAGATTTACTATAATTTGTTAAGAGAGTAGTAAAAGTTTAGTTTAGATGAGGGGAAAAGGGGGAAAAATTTTCATTATTTATTTACATTGTTTTTCAATCGAGGAAGTATTCATTATATTCAATGTAAAGGCCAATAATTAGAATGAATAGAAATATAAATGAGTAAGAAATAATAAAGGGATTAAAATTTATTGATAAAAATTAATGAAAGAAGAAGAGTAATTTCAATATCGAAAATTAAGAAGATTAGTCTAATAATAAAACATTTGGTTCTAAAAGATAATCGAGCCGTAGATGATGGGTTAAATCCGCATTTAAATGGGGATATTTTTTCTTTATTTAAGTTAGTTTTTTTGGAGATAATAAAGTTAATAAAAAATAAGATAGAAGATAAGAAGAATAAAAAAATGATGAATCAAATAATATTTATGTTTATTTATATTAATTTATTTAAATTTTTTAATTGGAAATTAAATGTAATAATATTTATACTATATAAATACATAAGTATTAGTTAAAAATATATAAATATGTAATATATAATTAATATTAAGAAGAGTTTAGGGAGTAAAAAGAAATTAATTGTTTTAAGTGTATTTGTGTGGAAGTAAGTTCAGTTTTGGAATAAATATAAAAAAATAGGTTACGTTATAAATAAATTATATTAAAACCTTCATCAATAAATAGAGATGAATAAGAATAATCAAACTACATCTACAAAATGTCAGTATCAAGATGCTGCTTCAAATCCGAAATGGTGATATGATGGAAAATGTATTTTATAAAGTCGAATTAGACATTCTGAGAGGAATAAGGTTCCAATAATTACATGAATTCCATGAAAACCAGTAGCAATAAAAAAAGTTGACCCGTAAATTGAGTCAGCTATAGTAAAAATTAATATATTCAATTGGTTGAAGGAAGAAGGGAAAAATAAATTCCAAGGATAATTGTTATTAAAAGACTTTTATTTCTTTCATTTATATTTTTATTGATTAGGGCATGATGAAATCAGGTAATGGTAAGCCTGATGAGACTAAAATAATAGTATTAAGAAGGAGAATATCAAAAGAAATAAATGGAATAATACTTTTAGGGGATCATGATTGGCCATTTTCAATTCTGGAGGCTAATGAAGAGTGAAGTATGATCAGAAAAAAGAAATAAAAAAGAAAATCTGAAATAATAAAATCTGAAATAATAAATAAAATTATTCCTATTTTTATACTTTTAAAAACATCAATAGAATGGCACCATTGATAAGTAGCTTCACGAAGAACGTCTCGTCATCATAAATATATAAAAATTAAAATACCTGGGATTCAGAATGATAAAATAGTAGTGTAAAAATTATGGAATCATCTAACAATACAGAGTAGGTTATTAAAAATAAAAGAAATAGGTCAGGGACAAGGAGTAAATAGAAGGGATGGTTATGATTATGATTTGTCATAAAATTAAGAATTAAAAATAGAGATTGATATTATTTAAGTTTCTCTACTGTATAAGGTTGATAAAATGGAGAATGCGTAAGCTTGAAATATAGATACTGAAATTTCAAGGATATAAAGTAAAATTTGAGTGGAAACTAAAATGAAAAGTATAAATGAATTAGAAATATTTAATCCTGAAGAACTTAGATAGGTTAATAGTAAGTGTCCTGCAATTATATTTGCAGTTAGATGAATAGATAATATGAAAGGGCGAATAATTAAGCTAATTGATTCGATAATAACTATAAATGGTATTAGTATAAAAGGAGTTCGGATCGGGTTAAATTGGTGAATAAGTTATTTAAGTAATTTATAAATCTGTATAATATTATGGAATAATATTATGAAAAAGTTCGGCCACCGGGAGCCTGGTCTTCGGGGTAGACTTTCGGGGATACATCTGGTCACTCCCGATGGTCTGGGGGCCACGGGTGGCATCTCGGGGATTTGTCAGGACAACCTGAGGGCCTGGGATAAGTCCGGCCACCCTTGACCCATTAATGGCCACTAAACGATAAATCCAGCCCGAATAGACATGCTAGACGGTAAATATGGTCAACCCCGGATATGATCTCTAAACGATAAATACAACACCCCGGATATGGCATCTAAATCCGGGTACTTTCGGTTAGGATATGATCTTTAAACGGTAAATCCGATTCGGATATGGCCTCTAAACAGTAAATCCAGCCACACTCGGTCCGAATATTGCTCCTAAACGATAAATCCGGTCACTCTCGGCCAGAATATGCCCTCTAAACGGTAAATCCGACACGGAAATGACCTCTAAACGGTAAATCCGTTCACACTCGGCCTGGATGTAGCATATAAATGGTAAATCCGACCGGATAAATCCTCTAAACGGTAAATCCGGTCACCCTCGGCATGGATATGGCCTCCAAACAGTAAATTTAGCTACCATCAGCATGTATATGACCTCTAACCTATAAAATCGACCACCATATGCCCATATATAGCCTCTAAACGGGAATTCTGGCCCGTATGTGGCTTCTAAACGGTGAAACAGGCAATTCGCGGCCCTTATATGACATCTAAACTCTACATCAAGCCATCCTCGTTCGTATATGACCTCTAAATGGTAAATCCGAGAATCCTCGTCCAGATCATGCGGCCAATAAACGGTATATTCTGCCTGCCTCCGAACGTATATGGTCTCTAATTCCGGCCACTTTCGACCCGTATATGACTTCTAATCTATAAATCCGACTATCATATGCCCATATATGGCCTCTAAACGGTAAATCATGGCTATCCTCGACTTGTAAATGGCCACCAAACAGTAAATCCGACCCGTATATGGCCCTTAGATGGCCTCTAAATGGTAAATCCGGCCACTCTCGATACGTACATGGCCTCTAAACTATAAATACGGAAAATTTCGGGTTAGATAAGGCCTCTAAACGGTAAATTCGGACAATTTCTGCCCAGATATGTCATATAACTGACAAATATGTTCAATTTCCAGCAATGCCTCGAAAAACCGGCCACTTTCGGACCAGAAATGGCCACTATACGGTAAATCCGGCCACTTTCGACCCATATATGGCAGCTAAATGGTAAATCCGGCCACTTCGTCCCATATATGGCAGATAAATGATATATCCCGCCACATTCGGTCCAGATATTATCTTTAAACGGTTCAATAGGCCATTTCGGCACAGATATGGCCTATTAACGCTAAATATGATAACATTCTGCTCAGATATGACATATAAACGGTAAATCCGTCTATTTTCGGCCCAGATGTGTCCTCTAAACGGTAAATCCGACCACGTTCGGCCCATATATATCTATTAAACGGTAAATTCGTACACTTTCAGCTAAGGTGTGGCCTTTAAACGGTAAATCCGTCCAATTTCAGCCCTGATATGGCTTCTAAACGGTAAATTCAACGGTACGTCCAATTTCAATTCAGAAATGGCCTCTAAACATTAAATTTACCGTTTAAATTCATCAAAGACATATCTTGGTTGGAATGGACTTAATTTGCTATTTAGAGGCCTAAACCCGAAACTGACCGGATTTACCGTTTAGATGACATATCTGGGCTGAAAATGCCTGGGTTTCCCGTTTAGAGGCCATATCTAGGCAGAAAATGGCCGAATTTACCGATTAGTAACCATATCTGGTCCGAAAATGGCTGGATATATCGTTTAGAGGGCATATCTGGGCTGAAAGAGTCTGAATTTACCGTTTAGATGCCATTTCTGAGCCGAAAGTGACCGAGTTTAATGTTTAGAGGCCATTTCTGGGACGAAACTGGTCGGATTTACCATTTAGATGACATACCATTGCCGAAAGTGGCTGGATTAATCGTCTAGAGACCATATCTGGCCGTATTTACAGTTTGGAAACCATATATGGACCAAAAGTTGCCGGACTTAGCGGTTGGAGGCCATATCTGGTCCGAAAGTGAATTTACCGTTTAGATGCCATATCTTGGCCGAAAGTGGCCGAGTTTACCGTTTAGAAGCCATATCTAGGGATCAAGTAGCCGGATTTACCATTTAGAGGCCATATCTTCGCCGAAACTGGCCGAATTTACTGGTCAGAAACATTATCTGCACAGACATTGCCCGGAATTTTCATTTAATGGTCATATCTGATCCGAAAGTGGCCGTATTTATCGTTTATAGGACATATCTGGTCAGAATGTTACCGGATTTACCGTTAAGAGGCCATATATATATAGAAGTCGTGTCTGGGCCCAAAGTGGTCGGATTTATCGTTTAGAAGGCATATCTGATCCGATAGTGGACGGATTTACAGATCATATCTGGGCCGAAAGAGGCTGAATTTACCGTTAAGAAGCTATATGTGGTTTGAAAGGGGCCTGATTTACTGTTTAGATGACATATCAGGGCCGACAATGGCCGAGTTTGTCGTTTAGAGGATATATGGCCGGGAAACGGGATATGGCCTAGAAACGGTAAATCCGGCCTCTTTCGGCCCAGATATGGCTTCCAAATGTTAAATCCGCCCACTGTCGGATCAAATATGCCTTCTAAACGATAAATTCGGCAACTTTCGACCCAGATATGTCCTCTATACTGTAAATCCAGCCATTAACGGCCCATATATGGCACCCAAACGGTAAATCACGTCACATTCGGCCGAGACATGGCCACTAAATTGAAATTCGTCACTTTCGGCCCAGATATAGCCTCTAAACTGTAAGTCCACTTTAGGCCCGATATGTCATCTAAACGTAATACCGCCACAAATATGGCTATTAAACGGTAATTCCGTCCATTTTCTGCTTAGATATAGCCTCTAAACGATAAACTCGGCCACTTTTGGCCCATATATTGCATCTAAACGATCCGGTCACGTTGAGCACAGCTATGGCCTCTACACGAATTCTTTCGGCCCAGATATGTCCTCTAAACGGTAAATCCGGCCTTTTTCGGCTCAGATATGGCATCTAAAAGGTAAATCCGATTACTTTCGGCTCTGGTATGGCCTCTAAATGGTTAATTCGGTCATTATCGAGATACAAGTATAAAAGGAAAATCCCTCCACTTTCGGCCCAGACACGGTCTCTGAACAGTAATTCCGCTACTTTCTGCCCAGACCCCGGTAAATCCAGTCACTTTCAGCACAGATAAGGCCTATAAATACGACCATTTTCGGCCCAGATATGTTCTCTAAACGGTAAATCTAACCAGTTCCGGGCTAGATATGATATGTAAACGATAAATCCGACAACTTTCGCCCCAGATATGGCCAATAAACGGTAATTCCGGCCAGTATCTGTCCAGATATGATCTCTGCTGACCAGCACTTTCGATCTTATGAAGAAAAAAATTGGATCGATTCGTGGATAGCCTTAAAAGATGACCAATTTTTTCGACGCGGGATTCGTACGCTACCTGAAAGATGGGAGAAAGTAGTGGCCAGCGATGGACAATACTTTGAATCATAAATGTATAAACAGTTTTTTACAATAAAGCCTCGAATTTCGGAAAAAAACGGCGGAAGCAAAGTTGTCCACCTAATATATTCTTTAATTGGGGCTGTGCGAGCTATTTCACAAACTTCATCATATGAGATTAGTTTAATTATAATTTTTTTAGTTTAAATAATTTTATGGAAAAGATATTTTTTTGGATTTTATGAAAAGGGATGTTAAGTACATTATTTTTTTGGATTTTATGAAAAGGCATGTTAAGTACATTATTTTTGGTATTTTTTGTAAGAGTGTCAGCGGGATTGAATTGTAGGCCGATAGATTTTGTTGAGTAAGAGTTAGTTCCAGGGTTTAATGTGGAGTTTTAGAGGGATGTTTACTTTGATTTTTATAACTGAGTATATATGATTATTTTTTTCATGTATTTAATAGTGGAAATATTTACTAATTTAATTGGATTATGATGATCGTGGTTGTATATTAATTTGAAAGCATTTTTAATTAATTTAATACGTGGGATATTACCACGAATGCGGTATGATGAGTTAATATATTTATGTTGAAAGATTATTTTACCTTCTATTTTAAATTTTATGATTTTTATTTTGATATTCAAATTTATATTTGTATTTATGTAGGATGGGATTAGTAAGTAGGGGATAGGAGAAAGAATAAAAATAGTATAACAGTATTTTAGAAATAGTAATTGAAGAGATTAATTTAATTTGTGTATATATATATATATTAATTT
>NW_017259201.1:47912-62786 GCF_001594045.1 Atta colombica
TTCAGAATCATTAATTTTAAATATAAATTTTAAATATAAAATTTAAATGATTTAAATGTTGTAAATGATATGAATAAATTTCTAAGATAAGTTGTTAGATGGGATATTTAAATAATAGAATAATATATACTAATGGAAATTATTGGTTGTAAATTGAAAATAATAGAATATAGTTAATAGCTAATATTTCAGGTGTACAATTTAACTTCCGCTGTTTTTTTTTTCGAAATTTGAGGCTTTATTGTAAAAAATTGGTTATACATTTATGATTCAAAGTATTGTCCATTGCTGGCCACTACTTTCTCCCATCTTTCGGGTAGCGTATCGAATCCCGCATCGCAAAAACTGGTCATCTTTTGAGGCTATCCACGAATCGATCCAATTTTTTACTTCTTCATAAGACCGGAAGTGCTGGTCAGCCAGGCCGTGTCCCATTGATCGAAACAAGTGATAGTCAGAGGGAGCAACGTCTGGAGAATACCACCTGGCGGGTGGGGTAAGACTTCCCATTTCAATGTTTCCAAGTATGTCTTGACCACTTTCGCAACATGGGGTCGAGCATTGTCATGCTGCAAAATCACTTTATCGTGTCTCTCGTTATATTGCGGCCGTTTGTCTTTTAATGCTTGGCTCAAACGCATCAATTGCGTTCGATCGCCTGTGATTGTTTCAGTCGGTTTTAACAGTTCATAATACACTACGCTGAGCTGGTCATCAAATACAGAGCATGGCCTTGGACGTCAAAATCACCGTTCTTGAAGCGTTGGAACCACTCATGACATGTTCTTTCACTAATAGCGGCCTCACCATAAGGATTTGAGAGCATTCGATGAGTCTCAGCCGCAGATTTCTTCATATTGAAGCAAAAAATTAAAACCTCCCGCAAATGACGAGAATTTGGCTCGTAAATGATATTTTCAATCGAGAATAACTTTATGATGCAGACACAAATCGACTAATGTTTCTATGGGGTTATGTTGACAGATGCCCAAGTTTATTGTATGACGTCTATGATCTATTTATTTCGACCACCACTTACCGCTAAAGCCATCTATAGGAAAAACGGCGGAAGCAAAGTTGTACACCTAATATCTGTGTGCAAATAGGATTCATGTTACACGGCATTATTTGATAAAGGAAACCTTTGTTTTCTAAACAGGAATAACCTTCGAGAATCACACATATGTCAATATCATGTTTTCGAACGGCAAGAAGACGTGAAAATTGATCGTATATTCTTACGATGCATGATGAACAATATTTTCCATAACCATCAGTGTAGTAGAACTCAGTAGCACATCTTTTTCATAGGACGGAAAGTCCTATTTACTAGTCCAAAGTTTACTTGAACTTGATTTAAATCTCGATATATTCAATCATCATCATCGTTCTCCATGTCACTGCCGAAACACGAATCATCTGACAGAGTATGATCTTCATCGAACATTTCCTGGTCATTTCTTCACGTTGATCATTTTATTTTTTTTTCCATTACTTCTCATGAGGTGCAAAATTCATTTTTCCATTAAACATATACAAACATATAACATCGATATAACGTTGAAGAAACTTCAAATTCGATTGCTGACTGCATGAGTGTATCTTTTTATATACTAAGCTTGTCGCGTCATTTCTTTAATACGTTGCGTGTCTTAATGTGTTTTTAACGTATTTGAACGTTTTCGATGGGCGATTTTATTACAATCACAGCGATACGCTAAAAAATTCTTATTTGAAAAGAGTGTGGGAACAGATATACGTTATTGCTGTAATGTGTATATTGGTATAATAAAAAAAAAGGTGTAATAAATAAAATTTTCGATTAAAAAAGATTCGATTTAATATGCTCACCTTAGACAAACAAGGTTCAAGTGCATGGTCAGAGTGCATTCTTATAATACGTGCTATTCCAATAGATCAGTCACTTAGTTTCCACTGCGACCACCGCAGAAGAAACATCTGTGAAAATATTATATATACTTTAAAACGTTTATAATTTAGAGTTGTGATTTTCCCTTTTACTCTGTGTAAAAATGGATAAACAATATTGTTCGTCGATAATGCATTTGATTCGCGGTAGAGAACTTGAATTGCGAAACTTGCAGTACTAATACATGGTGCTATGAAAATAGATCGAATCAATTTAATTTAATACATTTATGGCAATTACTACGGGAGAATCTCATATCCTTCAATCATATCGCAACTATTCTTCAAAATATAAAGTATCTAAAAAGAAAAAAATCCCTACTTTGGGATATGTAAAAAAATGTGGAAGGGAGCATTATTTAAAAGAAGACCAACATCATCACATCAGTCTCTCAGACGGATTTGATGGGCAGCTATCACGAACTTCTCCGAGAAAAAAATCTCAAACTATGAACTATTACGTTTCGATTCAACAAGATAAAGCACGTGGGGGACAATACGTGTAAGTTTGTTCAATTACATAAAAAATTTTGTACATACATTTTATATATTATACATTTTTCTACGTATTGCTTATTTTCTATTTCTTTTACAGTGTATTTCTCATTCGAAATCTCGCTACACTCTTTACATCTTGGGAAGAAGATATTCATTAACGCCTGCGGCTTATAAATATTTAAATATAGGAATCAGCGTAGGACTTATATCCCATGTGGAAATTGCAATTGGTGATACCGGATAATCCTGCTTTACGCAACATGAAAGGCATTCATCGGCAAATGCGAGGATATTGAACAGCTCCTGCGGTCTGTAATTATCCATCAGCCATCATTCCTAACCATTCAAAGTCTGAATGTGGAATTTTGTAAACTATATGATACATACAAAGTAAAATTATTATTATGCGGCATATATTTGTATATGCTATAAATCTTGCTTTTCTTGCTTGATTTCGAACATTGATCTCGAGCATGTATATTTAGGACTATCTCAGAATGTGTATAACACAAGTGAGAAATTTAAACATTTTATTTCCTATTTACGTCAAGAATGTGTTACTAATAAACGCGATGCTGTAAATATTGGGAAAAAGTTCGTTTTTCCCGTTAGATGGCATTAAAAAAACGCTACGAACTTTTTCCCATACCTAATATGTTGCACAATATTTGTGATAAAAGTTCCCTTAGATTGGGTTGTCCGGAAAGTTCGTGCGACTAACCTATATAATTTAATAAATGTATACTATATATAACATATATAATTTAATAAATGTATAAAATTTAAATCTTCTGCGTTTCAATTTTCAACATCGGCACGAACTTTCCGGACAACCCAATAGAATGTAAATTGGTAGCATACGCTTTGAATCAAATTGTATATCATACGTTATGCGAATACAAAAAAAAGAAATGTGAATATTAAAAAATAAATATTAATAAATATTATTCTGTGTTTAAAATTATTTATTCCTTTGTCTCTACTATTCCTTCATCATATTCCGCATATTAGTTGATAAGGCGTTCCTTACAATTAAAATTCACACTTAGACGCTAAGTCACATCATTTAAAAAATCCTTAAATGAATACCCTTAATAAGATCGAGAAGAAAAGACAACGAGGGGGAAAGTACAATGGAAAAAAAAGAGAAAGCGCGAAAAACGTGGTAAATATAGGACTGCAACAGGAGGAAGAGAGAGAGCATGAGTAAGTATAGACCTGCAACGTTGAAGGGAGAGAATTGCACCTTAATGGGTGGAAGAGAATAACATGGTGGGCCCTGTCTCTCTCCCAGGTCTCCTTGCCCAGTGACGTCGATCCCCTCTTCCTCGGTCCCCTTGCCTAGTGACGTCAGACTCTCCCTCGAACGCCACATCTAGCAACGTACTTCTCCCACCCTCGGACCTTCTCACACACACACACACACACACACACACACACACACACACACACACACACACACACATACACACACATATCGCGTATACGTACTAACACGAATTGATCCAGAACCGATCTAGTATATCTATTCGTTTATCGTTATACTGTTATTGAATTTGGTAAGTGTTAACATAAAATGTCATGGCTTATTTCGAACTATAATTAAATTAACTTTGGATTAATATAACAAATGTTCAGTTTACAAAGCCTTCTTCAATGCTACAACGCAGAGATACAATCTTAAATTAACAAACAAAGAAAAACGGATACAATAAAAATTTAAAAACCATCAATGATAAAGTGTCAAAATATAAAAAAATATTTTAAAAATATTTAAAAATTCGAACGTTAATAAGTATCCCTCCAGATGACAATGAACTAGGAACATTTAAATACTTCAGTCAACAAGATTGCAAAATACTCGTATTATCTCTGAGAATATTCCTCTTGCAAGAGTAGAATAAAAAATAATTTTGAATTTCACAATAAATTAACTGGAATGACGATTGACAAAATAGAGACAATGGTTTCATTAAATGTTACTTCTCTGTTCACTAATGTTCCATTGGATGTTGCGCTGGATGGATTGATAGAAATAGATAGGATTCCATTAAAGGTGCCATAAAAATACCAAAGAATAAATTAATTAATGCGGTCAAATTTGTCTTAACATTAACATATTTTACTTTTATTATTTACAAACAAACTTTTGGCACACCTATAAGTTTTCTTTCCCCTACTATTTCTGACCCCTACTATTTCATGGAGGATTTGGAAGAGAGAGTGTTTAATTCTTTACAATTTCGGGTTTCTGCATATTTTAGATAGGTTTATGTTGATGATGTCTTTATGATTGATCTAAAGATAAGGTCACTCAAATTTTAAATTCATTTAATGAATATGAAGAAAACTATTATCTGAATTTTTTAGATTTATCACTCATCAATAAAAACAACACTATTATTTTAGATTGTTACCAAAAAAAGACATTTTCGAGCAAGTATTTATCGTTTTATTCGAATCATCTCGCATGTCATAAGATAATGTCCATATATAATTTAGATAGAGTGATTTTATTGTCAAATTCTATATTCTATAATAAGAACATAGAATTTATAATAGAGAATTTGAAGGATAACGGTTATCCTTGAGAAATTTTTTATTATCTTAACAAAAGGAAATTTTTAATCAAAAGTTTAGCTTGTAAAAAATCCACGTTGGTTAATAACATCAACTCAGATAACATTGATACTGATGGAAAATTTGAGAGAGATAATAGTTTTCCCATATATAAGATCTACTTCTAATAAAATTACTAAGTCTATTGATAAATCCAAAAACATGATTGTAGGTGCTTAAACACTAAACTTTAATACCAGATATGTAAATATGAAACCGGAATTTTTTTATAGAAAATACACGTTTATCGCATGAAAATGATAAAAAATATTTTATTCGAAGTATTGCCCATCGATAGCTATACATTTTCTCCACCTGTTTGACAATTTGTGGATGCCACGCCAAAAAAATTGTTGCTCTTTTGAGCAAACCAGTCATCTAGCCATTTTCGTACATCTTCGTAAGAAGTGAAGCGCTGCTGAGCAAGTGCGTATCCCATCGATGCAAATAAGTGATAATCGGACGGAGCTAAGTCTGGTGAGTAAGCCGCATGCGAAAGTATTTCCCAATCAAATGTCTCGTTTCCTTGATCAGTTTTGCTGTGTGTGATGGTGCATTATTATGAAGCAAAATCACTTTGTGTTACCTTTTTTGATATTCCGGTCGTTTTTTACACAAAGCTTGATTTAAATTGATCATTTGTTATCGATAGCGTTCAGTATTAACTGTTTCGCCAGGTTTTAGTTGCTCATAATAGATCACACCTTTCTGATCCCATCAAACACAGAGCATTGTCTTCCGTCCATAGCGATTTGGCTTTGCAGTCGATGGTTCGCCTGGAGTTACCCTCTTTTACACTTAGGATTCTCAAAATATATCCACTTTTCATCGCCAGTCAAAATTCGATGGAGCAATGACTTTCTTTTGTACCTGGCGAGCAGTATTTCGCAAGTGATATTTCGATTTTCCTGCTGTCTTTCATTCAGTTCATGTGGAATTTTCCTATCTTCTGAATCTTTCCCATGGATTTTAAACGTATGGAGACGGCTTCTCGTGTCACATTCAATTGATTCGCGAGTTGTTGTTGAGTTTGCGTCATCCTCATCTAACAATGCTTGCAATTCGCTGTCTTCAAACTTTTTCGTTAGTTTTTCACGTTCTTCGTTTCTCACGTCAAAATCGCCACTTTTGAATTTTTTACATCACTCAAAGCACTGTGATTTACCAAGAGCATGCTCACCGTAAGCTTCGACAAGCATTCGATGCGATTCTGCAGCAGTTTTCTTCAAATGGTAATAGAAAATCAATGCTGTCCGCAAATCGTAGTTTCCAGACACAAAATTCGACATGTTCAACGCTATTACAAACTGTACTGTTGTATGAAACTTGTATTGTTGTGAATTGAAAATCTTTATTAGATGTCAGAACAAGAAAATGGCGCCGTCTGACGGCAACTACATTGATAGCTATGGCTATTGGTAAATTCCGGTTTCATATTTATATACCTGGTAAATTTATTAAAGTTCAAAGACAAAAACATGAAAAAAATAATAATTTCATATATAAAGTAAATTATATATATAAAATAACTGCGATGTATCGTATGTTGACCAAACGAAGAGACAATTGCAGACAAGAATTAAAGAACATCGCAATGATATAAAATTAGACCATTCTAAATACTCGTAATCTCGAAACATAATTCGCAGAAACTAATCATGACTTTAATTGGGAAAAAATTAGTATTCTTGATTTTGAAAAGAATTATCGTAAGAGAAATATTTCTGAAATGATACACATTAAAGAACAAAAAAAACGGTTTAAATTTAATGAAAGATACTAAGTTATTGGATAACTTCTATTTTAACATATTTGACGATATACGAGAGATATAAATGATCACAGTTTTGAACAAACTTGTTTTTACATTCGATTTTATTGACTTACTTTTATTTGACTTACACTTCACATCAGTTAATTTTCAAAACGAGCAACAATCAGTATTTTTATTGTACTTAATCGGATCTTTAATTGAGAGTTTAGATTACAGTATTTTATATAAACTGTAAATTATTATTTGATTTTGTATTATCTCTTATTTACACTAATAACATATTATCTTAATAAATCTATTTGTTCTATAGAATATTATAAAATACTCGTAATTAAAGAATTTTCAAATCGTTTGATACAAGTCTGTGACAAATTAGATTCTCGATCTCAATCGAGGAATTTGGCTAATCTATTTTATCGATGAACATAATCAATCTACTCTTGACTGAAATATCCAAATGTTTCTAGCTTATTGTCATCTGGCGGGATACTTATTGACATTCGAATTTTTTTATATTTTTAAAAATATTTTTTTTATATTTTGACATTGATGGTTTTTAAATTTTCATTGTATCCGTTTTTCTTTGTTCATTAGTTTAAGGTTGTATTTCTGCGTTGTAGCACTGAAGAAGGCTTTGTAAGTCGAAACGTTTGTTAATTATATTAATCTAAAGTTAATTTAATTATAGCTCTATAGAAATAAGTCATGACATTGTGTTAATTTTTAAGAAAATATATGAGCATTTTTTACTCTATTGGTAAGTATTCTTTATTTATTTCTCAATTTTTAATTTCCTTTTTAGGTATTCTAAGCAATTTCAACGACAACTATCGTATTTTCAGTAAGTAATTCTCTTTTAATTTTATTTTTATTCATTTTCTTGTATTCTAAACTCATTCTAATTCTTTATTTTTATTTCATGTGCGTCATTGATGCTTGGAGATAATAGATATATATATATATATATATAGGATGAGTAAGTCACCAGAATCCGGACAAATTTCAATTTAAATTTTCCGCTATATTGTATCTCCGTCAGAGTTGTTGTTGGCGTCCGAAAAAACTTCATGCTTTTAGTAAATATTCTCAAAATGACAGATGTTGAAACCAAATGCGCAGTATAATCGAAGGCCTTCACGCTGGGTGTTCAGCAATGAAAATAATTCAGTTTTTTGGATACCCAAGATCAATCGTTTATGACGTGGCAAAATATACAGCTTTAGAACAGTTCAACAAAGGTTCCAATATGCCAGCAAGGAAGAATCACTCGAAAGAACGCACCGCGAGGATCCCCGCAGTCGTTGAAAAGCACTGATTTCGCATGATTCAGGGCAATTGTTCGAAAATTAGCATCAATTGTTGGTGTAAGGGAACCAACAATGCGTCGAATTGTCAAGGAGGACCTTCAATACAAATTGTACACACATTAAAAATACGATAGATGCTTTTTGAGATTGCCAGGACAAGTTGAGTTGCTCGCTGCAATCTGTTATTGTGTTCTTTGAAAAACGAAATTTCAGGATGAATCAAGTTCATTGCTGACGAAAAATTTTTTACTGTTGATGCCAAAATTAACCAGAGGAATGACCAATGGTTCGCCTATCAATCCTGTTGCCAGAATGAAATTTCCGGCCAATGTTAGGTATTGTATTCAATGAGGATGATGTCATACCATCACATTTCTTTAAAAAAGGAAAAACTGTCACAAAAGAATTGTATTTACGCGTTCTGATGAATGTAATGAAGCCGTGGATGGAAACTATGGCGTCCGAAAGGCCATATATTTTTTAGCAAAACGATGTACCGCTCATACGAGTCATTTGATTCAAAATTGGCTCTCAGACAATGTCGATATTTGTTTTGATTTCCAAGGAATTCTGGTCTCCCAACAGCCCAGATTTAAAGTCCCTTGGACTACTGCGTAGTTGAAAGAGTCACAAACAAGCCTCGGCATCTCATGTGATGTCATTGGAAGGCTGCTATTGTGGCAGCATTCGTCGGCATGGACAGCGCATTATAGCGTGAGAATGCTTCACACCGAGAATAGAGGTTATCATTCAAGCTAATGAGGGATATATCGAATAACTGTGCTCTACAGGGATCCCCTAAATACCATGTGAAATGATTTTCTGTAATATTTAATTTTTTATTAAAAACATTTTGTTTAAAGAAATTGTTCGATTTGTCCGGATTTTTTACGCACTCTGTATAGATAAGTTAAGATAAGTTTTCTTTTATAAATCTTTTATTATTATAACGTTTTGTCTTAAAATTTATATTGTTAAAGTATAAAATGTTCATATCAAAATAAATTCAAATATTCAGCAAACTGAAATTTTATGTGATTTGTGTCATTTCTTAAAATTATTAAAATTGATCTCTTATTACTGCTTGTTGACGAGAACTTTTATTGTATCACAGTATAACATTATTAATATAAAGAATATGAAAATTAATTAATATAATACCATAAAATATTTTCATCAGTCTTATTATGGTTACAGTCAGTCTTATCGGTCTTTACCAATTATTGCATAGGAATTTGGTCAGCCTTCTGCGTATCTGGCCTTTGTTTGCTCTCCGCTTGAATCTGCTTGCTATCGGCTGGCATTGACATGTCACTCTGTCATGTAATCTCCTGATTATCAAATCAAAATTGTGTTTATTATTTTTTTTCCGCTGTCTATACGAGAATTCGCAATTGATCGCAAGGTCCTGGCTGGTTAATTTAGCTCCGGCGGAGAAGTCCTACTAATCTCGTCTTCCTTGTGACTACGACCGCATCTAAAAATTCGCTAACATTACGAAATAATAGAAATAATAGAAATAATACAATATTTGAACAAGAGACAGATGGAGAGGCGCAAAAACACATGTGAAATTTTGCTCGAACGATACAGAAGAAAGTCATTCTTGCATCGTATCGTTACTGGGGATGAAAAGTGGATTTTTTTTGAGAATCCCAAGCGCAAAAAATCATGGATAGACCCAGGCGCACCATCCACATCGACCACAAGACCGAATCGCTTTAGCAGGAAGACGATGCTCTGTGTTTGGTGGGACTAGAAGGATGTGGTCTATTATGAGCTATTGATGCCTTGAGGTGAAACGGTTAATACCAAACGCTATCAACAACAATTGATCGATTTGAACCATTTGCTGCTTAAAAAACGACCGGAATAAAAGAGACAACACAAGGTCATTTTTCTCCATCTCTCCATGAATGCTCATACGGCAAAATCAGTTCGGGACATGTTGGAAGCACTGGGAAGTTTTACCCCATGCGGCTTACTCACCAGACTTGGCTCCTTCCGATTACCACTTGTTTGCATCGATGGGTCATTCACTTGCTGAGCAGCGCTTTGATTCTGTACGAAGATATGAAAAAAATGGCTCGATGAATGGTTCGCGGCAAAAGGGGAAGATTTTTACTGGCATGGTATTCACAAATTGCCCGAAAGATGAAGAGGGAAAAATGTGTAACTAGCAATGGAGCATACTTTGAATAAATCTCTTTTTATCATTTTTCCGAATTTAACGTGTTTTTTTTTGGGAAAAAAATCGTCATTTCATACTTGTACATCTGATATATATTGAGTTTTATTATTAATATTGAGTTTTATTATGTTACATTTTTATATATAGTCTATTTTTTAATGTTAAAGATGTATGAGATATAAATCTCTATGATTATTTTGTTTTATAATACTATATTAGAATACTTCTAATAATGTTTGATTAAACTTTAAAAGGAAAGGACTGAATAGATGAATAATATTTGATGTTTTATATATATATAGTACATTAGTTTTCATGCTAGAAATTATTAAAAGGAGTTTAAACAAAGAATTACTTATCTTAATCTTCCTATTAATCCTACATTCAAACATAAGTTCGACGTCATTGACTTTAAAAAGAAAAAACAATTAGAGTAATTAAAATAAAGAAATAACGTGACAAATAATTAAAGAATACTTGTCTATGACTAGAATCAAATTTACATCTGGATATAGTCAAATTTACATCTGGATACGTAGAATTAAGATTAAAATACTTAGACTTAAAGTTTAGCATATTAAATATACTTACAAATAAATACTTACCTTTCAAGAATAATAATTATTAGAATTAAATGCTTTATTGAATACAAAATTAATTGACAATTAAGTTCCCAAACATTAATTTTTTGAGATTTTACGTTTTACTATGGTAGAGATATGATGAAATTATTTTGCTAATAAATTTGATTTGAGAATAGAAAAAACTAAATTTCCTAAAAAATATTTTTTAATTTTACTGTTTTATTCGAAAGTTAAAATTTACAGGTTTATTATTAAGCGATAAAAATTCAAGGTTGATATACTATAAAGATTAATATTAACAAAGTTTTCGAGCACGTATAAAAAGAATTATTATTATTATTAAGTTTAAGGTAACAAGTTTAGGCAGGCAGAAAGCATCGGACGATAGAAACGGCAAATTTAAGAAAAACTCCTTAACAAGTCATTAGAAACGATTGATGGAAGCATATCGAGGCCTAAGAGAGCCCAATTAAATTATTATTTTTTAAGAATGAGCTTTTAAATCGGAAGTGATAGGTTACCAAAATGACGGCGCTTTTATGTTTCTGAGCGTTGTAAACGTACGTGCGCAATCGTATCGATAAATGATACAGTAACTGCGTAAGCAGTTTTAATATTATGTGCGATAGTATGTAAAAGTATGTGTGTGTGTGTGTGTGTGTGTGTGTGTGTGTGTGTGTGTGTGTGTGTGTGTGTGTGTGTATGTGTATTTTAATTTTTGTTTTGTAAATACATTGTTAAAATGTATGAGATATTCTTGTGTAAGTGATTGTGCACCATTCCATTCGAATAAGCTGATACTGAGCGACTACAGCGACCCAATGACAGCGCATTATCTTGGATTACCGACGGCCCAACGGCTCGAGCATGGTGACAATTCTCATTGACTTGAGAGAAGGAAGGAGAGACCGATTTCTATCCAGATCTTACAGGGACGCAACAACTGTATCTTCTCTGTTATATGGGTCAAACAGAGTGGTGACCAATAAGTAATAAGTAACAATACGATACCATGCATATTGACTGTGAATTATCGATATTCCAGTCACGATCTTAGTACCGATCGCGAATTTTGACAAACATAGCAAAATGTCTTTAAATAATTCAATTAACTTATCTTAAGAATAGAAATCCAACGGCAGAGGGACTGGCCGAGCATACCCTGATAGAAAAATTTCTATGCTAAAGTACGTGAAAAAGTATACCTTTCTACTTCTGTAGCATAGAATCGCGCTGTTAAACATAGAAATAACACCAAGTTACGCGAAAGATGTAAAATGGCGTACTTGGATCTAATCAAGCATAGAAAGTACGCCAAAGTACGCGCAATTAATAATCATTACTTCCTGAACTACACGTTTCTATGCTGAGCTATGCCAAACTAATTTTTATTCTTTCAAGTATTTCGTAGTATTTCAAGAAAGTATATCATTCTACGCTTTTTTACACTGAATAACACTCTACAGTCTGATAGTTGGATACAGAAATAATTATGTCAAATTACGTGTTTTTACATGAAAAATATAAAATGTAGAATGACAAATAACTATGCCAAATTATGCCAAACTACTTATATAATACTTACTTTTTAATTTTTGTGACGAAGTAGCCATTCTATGTCATTTTACATGGAATACTCTTACTCATCCGTGAGCATTATGTATCTCAGCCGACAGAGGGTCACGGAGGAGATGCATAAACTCGTAAATAAGAATCGTCTAGGAAAGAATATAAAGATCGCAGCATTTCGTGTGAAATGAGCTCTCAAAATTTGGCTTTAATATTAAAGTATTTACTACGATGGACGCTATCACGTTGCTCTCATGGTGGAATTCTAATTTCACCATGACAGCAACGTGATAGCGCCTTAAATTTATCACGCCAAATGCGTTTAAGATACTGTAATGTTAAACAGTACAGTGTAAATATACGAAATTATGCTTAAGGAATTGTTTTCGCATAGCAAAGTGTAAATATTTGGCATAGGAGTAGAATTTTACGCCAAATTACTTCCATGGTTTATTCGCGTACTTAGTTTTTAGCATAATTAAGTGTACTTTCGGACTAATTAGACGTATTTTCTGGCGTAGTTTGTCGTAATTTGGCGTTATTTGGCGTTGTACAAAGGTATGAATCGGTTTATTTTGATATAGAAATAAAATTCTATACCAAACTATTTCTGTGTTCGCGTATTTAGGAATAGTTTTTGGTGTATTTAGGAATAGTTTTTGGCGTACTTTGACATAGAAATTTTTTCGCCAGAGCAGTACTCGAGCGGAACATCCCAAAATCATACCATACAGACAGAAAAAGCACATTATATTAAAAATTACATAATTAAATTATATAAAAGATCTTATTAAGAAAGAAGTGATTTTAAGTTTTGAAAATTTTAATTTTAATATATAAAAAGAGACTATTAATATATATTGTTAACTTTTTGCACATTATATATTATTAAACAGTTTTTATAAGAAAAATGTTAAAAAATAATATACTTACGTTAATATATCTATGATATACCTCGATCTGAAAGTTCAGCTTCGACCTGAAAGAAACAGAAAAAAAAATTAGATTAAAGCATAAATAATAAAAAGATGATTAAAAGTGAATAGTAAATTGAATAAAAGAAATAATACTTATTTATAATACTTGCCGTGAATTCCATGTAACAGGTGTTGAGTAGAGCTCCGGATATTTGTAAAGAAAAAAAAAGAGTAATTAAGAGTAGATAATATTAGATAGACATAGATTAAATTCGAGTGGACAATAAATAAAGTAAGCTACATTTAAGTTTCAATAAAAGAAGAGAATAGAATAAGCATCGTCTGTTAGAAAATTAGTAGAAAAAAAATATAGCATAAAGTTCATAGATAATGCATAAAAAGTCGAAGTTTTTGTTATTAACAATTTCTATAATTTTGGTATGAAGATTAAAAAGAAAGGGACCTAGCTATCCCTCTCTAATCTTAATGAGCTCTTAGTGTTATTTTTCAAACAAAAATAAACGACACATATTTTTTTATACGTGTGTTACATCCACAGGACTTCTCGATTTTTTTCTTTCGTGAGGAAACGACCTCTTTTTGGCGTAATTAGGAAACAAATAAATTTTATTAAATACATAGCAAATCAAATAGTGATAAAATTTAATTTTTCTAGCGACAAATTTTACCACTAGGGCTCAGAGTTAGCCAAGTCGTGGGGTAGGTCAATCGTTGCCCAATAAATCTTTTACATTAAAGCTTTGTTTACTAGTATTTGACGTTCTACTCGCTTCCGGAGTTAGATAAGACTAATTACATCCACCAATCTGATTTCTCCAAGTGTCCAATTCCTAGAAGACATTAAGTCAATGATTTACTGCCAAAAACTAGGAAGGATATATCATCCTCGCGAATACAAATATGAGGGTTCTTTGAGCATGGAGGCACACTTTTTCCAATCATTCATTCCGTTAGTCACAGTCGGTTTTAAATTAGTAAAATCAGTGTACACCATCAGTTTCTCTGAGGTGTGTGAATTGCTCATCATCATAACATTATCAACCTGGCTTCCCTCAATCGGCTGCGTCGAGGACAACCACTACCTGCCGCCTTTCAGTTCTTTTACCTAAGGGATTCGTTGAGCTGTCCTCCGCTCAACCGCAGAGATAGTAAGTAATCGATATCTCGTAGGAAACAAAAATTTTTTTTTATTTATTTCGGAACTTTTTTTTATTTATTTCATAAATTTCTATTTTTCTCCCTCATTCACCTCCCGACTTCTCCCGTAACACCATTGCATATTTGCTTGAACCAATTATATCATTGGAACGTTTCGAGCAGGTGATTTCGTCTCTTCTAATCACACGAAGCGGTAGAACGCTTCTCTTAATTACTCGAAGCGATAAAGCGCTTCGAGTGATTACACTCTCTTTCTCTCTCTCTCTCTCTCTCTCTCTCTCTCTCTCTCTCTCTCTCTCTCTCTCTC
>NW_017259201.1:62886-63690 GCF_001594045.1 Atta colombica
GCTTCGGCTTATTTAGAGCGGTAAAACGCTTTGAGTCATTCCCTTATTTCTCGGTTTCTACTATCACTAGAACAGATAAGCCGCCTCTCTATCAATTCAATTATTTATTAGTGTTTTCCTCCCTTTCCCTTTTTCTACACTTATCCCAAAAGGCATATTCCTATTAAATTTAAAAATGGAAATTTCTAACATAGATGGTGAAACGGAATCATCATCCTGCATTCGCAAGAAGCGAATGAAGATTGAAGCGCTCAAGAAAAGTGGGATATTGGGGGATCCCAATAATAATAAAGATCCAATTAGGAATTTTCCTCTCGGAAGAGGCCCGCACCCAATTGAACGGGAATATAGAGTCCGGTAGAGTCAATAAGAGTCCGATCGTTGAGCGAGAAGTTTCATCTTCAACGATACCCGTCGTGAATCTTATCGAGGACGATCCTCATTCCCTTCCATCCTTAGACCTAGAATTTTCTTCTCCTTTCCTCTCCTACTTTGGTAGACTCTCCATACTCCATAATACCTCCTCTCTTCTTTTCCCCCATTCCTTCCGAGGACGATAGATCTCTTGAAGAGATCTCTTCAATTATTCGCTGAGTCAACGAGTCCTCCCTCCTTTTGACCACACCATCACCTCATCCAACATAAACAGAAGACCTAATTATTACTTAATCTTAAATTTTTCTTTTCTTATACACTACAATCTTTTCTTAGATTGTAGCGTGTACACACACACACACACACACACACACACACACACACACACACACACACACACACACACACACATATATATATATATATATA
>NW_017259201.1:63762-75025 GCF_001594045.1 Atta colombica
GGTATTATATATATATATATATATATATATCAAAATTAAATAAACTTTTTAATTCTTTGTAAAACCAATAAAACAATAATTTTTATTTATTTCTCCCATTCGTTCGGCTTTCCCAAGCATTATATTAGCCTTGTCCCTAATCAAAGGAATTAAGTTTCTTGATCTAAAAGAAGGCACTGTCACGGGTTGGGTAATAGCATCACATATCGGCATTGACCCATATCTGTGACCCATTAAAGTATTTCCGACTTGTGGAATGCGCCTCAGAGCGATAATCACAAGAGTGGAATCTGTACGTTCTTCCTTAACCTCCTCCGCTCCTAATTCCTTCTCCCAAGACAAAAATCTTCAGGTTTGGACGTAACAGAACACTGAAATTTGAGGGCTCAGCCCCCGGGATAATCTTTGAAGGTAATGAATTCGGATTCCATAGCTGAAAAATCTACGGCAGAAGATCTTTATAAAATTGCTCTCGATGACTTAACTGCATCTAAATTAAACACGATATACACTTCCACTTTTGTCAGACTTTCTCAGTTCATTATTCAGGACAATGACCTCAATGTTAATTAAATTCGAGATTACAGAAGATATTTCGACGAATTTTTCTAAACGACTTATGCTTGCTCTTTTCTTGCCTATTACCGCTCTCTTCTTGCGACTCCACAAACGAAATCGTTCAACAGGCGTTTAGTATTATGACTACTCCAAAACCTCAGAAGATTCAAACGGAACAAGTAATTTGGCAATCAGTAATTTGTATGTACTTTGAAATACATCGTTGAAGCCGTCCTCTTCTTTGATCAAAACATCTCTTTGATTTATTTCGTCGAAGTAAGTATGTAAAGAGGCGAGATGTATGTTGCCGAGACAGAGTCACAATTTACTAAAATCATAAGATATTAGGTGTACAACTTTGCTTCCGCCGTTTTTTTTCCGAAATTCGAGGCTTTATTGTAAAAAATTGGTTATACATTTATGATTCAAAGTATTGTCCATCGCTGGCCACTACTTTCTTCCATCTTTCGGGTAGCGTACGAATCCCGCGTCGAAAAAACTGGTCATCTTTTGAGGCTATCCACGAATCGATCCAATTTTTTACTTCTTCATAAGACCGGAAGTGCTGGTCAGCCAGGTCGTGTGCCATTGATCGAAACAAGTGATAGTCAGAGGGAGCAACGTCTGGAGAATATGGCGGGTGGGATAGGACTTCCCATTTCAACGTTTCCAAGTATGTCTTGACCACTTTCGCAACATGGGGTCGAGCATTGTCATGCTGCAAAATCACTTTATCGTGTTTCTCGTTGTATTGCGGCCGTTTGTCTTTCAATGCTCGGCTCAAACGCATCAATTGCGTTCGATCGCCTGTGATTGTTTCAGTCGGTTTTAACAGTTCATAATACACTAATACGCTGAGCTGGTCATCAAATACAGAGCATGGCCTTGGACGTCAAAATCACCGTTCTTGAAGCGTTGAAACCACTCATGACATGTTCTTTCACTAATAGCGGTCTTACCATAAGTATTTGAGAGCATTCGATGAGCCTCAGCCGCAGATTTCTTCATATTGAAGCAAAAAATTAAAACCTCCCGCAAATGACGAGAATTTGGCTCGTAAACTGACATTTTCAATCGAGAATAACTTTATGATGCAGACACAAATCAACTAATGTTTCTATGGGGTTATGTTGACAGATGCCCAAGTTTATTGTGACGTCTATGATCTATTTATTTCGATCATCACGTACCGCTAAAGCCATCTATAGGAAAACGGCGGAAGTAAAGTTGTACACCTAATAATAGATTGGAGAAGCGCGTCGTACATACAAGATAGAGATTTTAATAGCGTGAACGAATTAACGCAATACTTGAAACAAATTTAGCGGGCCCGCTAAAAATGTATATCAGTTACAAGGGGAACTAGGACCAAAGAATAGCGAAGATGTAATTACGTACGCGAATAAAGTAAAGATATTAGGAAAGCAAATATTGGAGACATGTCAAGATCCAAAAATGATTCAGTAAGACAAATCATTAAAGCTTCATTAAAAAGAGATGTGCAAATGTTTCATAAGGGGACTGAAACCCGAAATAGAGCAAAGAATAGCTAGAAATCTAGAAGTGCAGGAGACTGTAACCGACGCGCTAAAAATAGAAAAAGAGTTACAGGAGATGATAAATTTACCACAGGGACAAAGAGTCAAGTCAAGATAAACTGTACAACTCATCTAATACTTCAAGGGAAAATTGTCCGATATGCCATAGAGAATGTCATGTAGCCATTAATCGTAGAAAATTAATATCTATTTCTCAACCAAAGCCCGATTTAGAAACAGAAATTTTGATATGCCAAATTTGTCGAAAACGAGGTCACAGTGCCATAGATTCCGCGACTCGATCCTCACGACGTGAATGTGTTACAAGCAAATTTGTTGAAATTTGCCAAATATATTTTAAATCGGGATTGCTAAAACATGTCGGTCAAGTAATAACATTAATTTTTCCGCGAGTAAAAGTTCCGTTAATTGTCAGTGCGATAAAATCGGGCACCTAGCTAGTAATTGTTGGAAAAGACGCTGAACGTGATCAGAACGTGATCAATAACAAATCAAAAATCGTTTGTCAGATATGCAACAACTTTGGGTATCTCGCCAAAGATTGTCGTTGAAATTAGATCAACAACAAAATATTAAGGATAGCGTATTTTGTCGTTATTGTAAAGAAACAGATCATCTGCTCGAATCGTGTAAATTGCGTATTGCTAGTAATAACCGTAGAAAAAACGATATTCAGAGAAACTCTCAAGGCTCCTTGAAATCGGGTGTACAGCAGGACATCCGAATGGGTGTCACACTCAGCGACTTCACAGGAAACCAAGTACAATAGATAAAATTGTGGCGGGAATATGACAAGTAAACTTCAACAAACATAAACTTCAACAGACGTAGTCGTGCACCCACTGTACAGATAAACACTTGTAATTCCATCACTTTTATTCCACCAATAACCTTAATGTTAAACACAGGTTCTGAGTCAAATGTAATTAAAGAAAAATTTATTCCTAAAAAATAGACAATTAATTATAACAATATTTTGAAATTGAATGGCATAGACGAACATCCTGTTTATACCCTCGGAGAAATAATTTTACCCCTCTTTAACCAAGAAATAACATTTCACCTAATGTCTAACAATTTTCCATTGTCACAATCCGACATATTAGGTAACGATTTCTTTCAACAGACTTCTTTGAAAATAGTTTACAAAAATAGTACTCCTTCGGGATACTTAAATATGTCAGGAATTAATATACTTTCTTTTCACCAAAAACAATTATCGCATCCCCACGATCAAAATCGTTATTTTATGTAAGAATAGAAAATCCCGAACTAAAGATTAGCTACATATCAAAGGTTAAGGTAGCTCACGGAATCTATCTGGGAGACACCATCGTAGAAAATGTTTCGGGTAAAACATATTTGAAAATTATAAGTACATTAAACGAAGAGATGGAAATTCAAGTACTTACACTATACCTTAAATCTCTAAATGAAATTTTTGATAGCAAAACACGAAATAATCAGAATGAAATCGATAACGGAACAAATTCGAATATTACCTAAGATAAAATTATAAATAAAGATAGAGATGCAATAATAAATGAGGAAATTATAATAAAGGAGAGAGATCTAAATGACATAAAGATGATAGCAAATGAAGACGAAATGAGAGGAATACAAAATTTAAATAAAAATTCTATTATAAATATTCTATTATAAATATTCATCGAGAAGAAAACTTCTATATTTCCTTCAAGGTCCTTAATTCCAAAATCCCTGTAGAGGGAAGTTACCAAATCTCTTCTGAAAATCCGAATATTTCCGAAATTCCTGGAGGAGAAAGTTACCAGACCTCTCCTAGAAACCCAATTAATAATTTTAGAATTTCAGGAAAAAGTTTCCCAATTTCCCTGTCGAATTCTACCTCTGTCGGTTGCAAAGAAGAAAGCTACCAAACCTCATTATGTGATACAATTCCATATTATTTAAAAGAATCAAAAGAAAAAAGTTCCATTCTCGAAAATTCTGAATTGGCAAGTGTTAGAATAAAAGAAAATGGTAACAGAAACGAAACCCCTCTCATTATACCTAACGAAAATGTAAAACAAATACACAATTATAGATCAAGGGAGAATATATCGTCTTCAAAAATCTTTGCATCTATACAAATTCTTGCGTCTGTCCTGAAAGAAATGATAGATAAATTTACGTCTAAACACAAGAAAAAATTAAAACAGGAATCTCAAAATTCGTGGAAGATGTTCTGCCTGAGTGCTTAGCAATAAAGAAAATTGAAAATAATCTTGACGAAATTAAAAAATTATTATGGGAACATTTGAATATCTTAGAGAGAGAAAACGTAATGAAACTTGTAACTAAAAGTCAAGACAGATTTCATATTGTCTCCCGGAGAAGGATTAACGGCAACTAACTATTATAACACCAAATACCTACATCGGATAATCGGCCTATTAATATTCGGCAGAACAGATTTCCACAAATACATGAGGAAGAGATAAATAAACAAGTAGAAGAACTCTTAAAAGGAGGCATTATATAAAACCCTCTCAATCACTGTATAACACAATTATTTGGATCATGTCGAAAAAGGAAGATTCAAAGGGAAATAAATGCTGGAGAATGATTTTAGTTTTTTGAGTTTTAAATGATAAAACTATCGGTGATGCTTATCAGCTTCCTAATATCGTCGATATTCTAAATCAAGACGGGTCGAAATACTTCTTAGTATTTATTTAAGGATTCATTTTGATGAAATCCAGAGGCTAAATCGCCTCTGGATTTCATCAAAATGAATCCTGCGGATAGCCATAAAACAGCATTCATAACTACCTTCGGTCATTACGAATTGACGGTCATTACGGATGCCTTTCAGGTTAAAAAACGTTCCTACTACCTTCCAGTGATTAATGGATTTAGTTTTAACAGGACTAGGGGAAAGAATTATTCGTCCACATGGACGATATTGTTATTTACGCTGCTATTTTGAAAGAATACGAACGGAAGTACGACTTACTGATCGAACGACTTCGCAAGACCGATTTAAAATTACAACCTATAATAAATATGAATTTTTGAAATTAGAAGTGATTTACCTAGGACATATAATCAGTAAAAATGGAGTCAAACCCCATTAAAAAAAATTAGAGAAAATTTCCTAGACGCAAAACGCCAAAAAACATTAAACAATTTCTCGGATTAGTAGGATATTACAGATGATTTATACCCGACTTTTCAAAATTAATCAAACCTTTGACCTTGATAAAAAACGATGTACATTTCGAATGGATTTCGAATGGACATTTATTCAAGAGGAGTTTTTCGAAGCATTTAAAGAAAAATTATGCGAAGAGCCTATTGTAATATCCTGATTTTTCTAGACCTTTTATTTTAACTACCGGCGCCTTAGGAATCACAATAGGACGAATTTTGTCACAAGGAGAAATTAACATAGACCAGCCAATAGCATATGCTTCCCGAACCTTAATCGACAATGAATTAAAATATAATACCTATGAGAAAGAAGCTTTAGCTATAATATATTGTATTAAACATTTCAGATCATACCTATATGGACGAAAATTTAGTCACAGATCATAAACTTTTGCTTTGGTTTAAGATTGCGCAAAACGCGAACATAAGAATACTCCGCTGGAGAAAACTGGCAGAATATGATTATAATGTAATATATAAGGCTAACAAAACAAATGTTAATGAAACTTTTTAGAAATCCTGTTAATCTGGAAGAATCCATCTGTAAGGTAATTAGCCATCCTTAAGGTAGAATCCTTAATCTTAATGATCCGAAAGATGCAGAAGCGATCTCAAAAATGTTGGAAGAATTAGACGACGAGGAAGACGAGGATTACATCTTCATCTATCATCAGATGAAGAAATTGAGGATCCTTCAATTCATGACAACCTTTTCGAGAAATTTAATTTTGAACCCTAGAAAAAGGACAAGGACCAATGGGATCATAATCTGAAGGAGAAACGACAGTCCACAATTTTTCCAATAGGAGGGTAACTCGAAACCAAACAAATAATAATAATCTTGAACAAATAAAATCTGCAAACAAAAATGTACAAAATTCTTGAAGTGAGAAACAAAAATGATCCCTCAGATAAAGGAAACAATATTGAAGATGATGAAAGAGGATACTCAGAAGAAATAATAGACGCAAATGAAAAATCGAAGACAACACCGAGACCGACTACTATAATAAATATCAAACAGTTAAAAACAATACCATTGACTTTCATGAACTATTATTTTAATGAAAGGATAATGTAGCATATTTTGTAGATACCAACGGAAAACTGCTAGATTCCAGATCCCAAAAACTATTCGTGAGAAATGGGATCTCGAGCCTAGAGCCTAAGAATGTTAACCCTAGATCAAGCCAAAGCTATAAAATACAAATCATGTAATTTTGTCAGCAAGAGACAGTATGAAGGGCCAATGATGACTTTAAACCATATCATGTCAGCAATAAAAGAATTAAGAAATATTATCATAAATCTAAAATTAGAAACGCTCAGCATTGCAAAAACAGACTATGTTAATAATGTACCATGGATTAATATTAAATCCTTATTACAATCACTCCTCACCGAAATAATCGATTGTAAACTAATTATACGTAACGGATTAGTTAAATACCCCCCTAACGATTTTCGTCCTGTCATAATCGGAGAGATTGCCTCAGCATTGCCTACCTACGGAAGGTCATCACGGCGTCACGAAAACCTATAATGAAATAAAACATAGTTATCATTGGGAAAATTTAAAATTGAATGTTCAAAAATATATACAACAATGCTTACAGTGTCAATTGAAAAAATTAGTACGAGTTAAAACTAAACAACCAATGATTACCAGGATCTTCATTTGATAAGATAGCTATGAATATCCCTAGAGCTAGAACTCTTATCTAAAACCGAGAGGGAAACGAATATATATTAACATTGCAAGATCAATTACATTTTGCATGGGCATACCTTTACCAGAGCAAATCGCCGAATATAATAGCATTTGTTGATAGATTCGTCTGTATATTAGGAGGATCAAAAGCAATATTGATCGACCAAGGAAGAAATTTTATTAGTGAGTTAATGAAGAAAATTGCAAAGCTATTCAGAATTCGCAAATTTCGCTGCTTTCCACCTTCAATCGAACGGATCGTTGGAAAAATCTTATCATGCATTGGGAGAATATTTAATTACATTGCACAATATGCAAGTTAACAAAACAATGGGACAGATGAATTGGATTAGCAACGTTTAATACTAGTGTTCACGAAGCCACTAAGCATACTCTTTACGAGCTAGTATTTGGGAAAATTGCACGAATTCCATCGAACGAATTATGATAAGAAAATTAACTCGCAACTATTTAAACCGGGCGATTACGTATTTTTGATAAAGGGATCAAAACCAAATTCGGGGATCAGTATACAGGACTTCACGAAGTGCTAGAAAAATTAAATCGAAATAACGTTAAAATCAAAATAAAGAAAAATAGTCGAATTGATACATCTTAATAGATTACGAATCTCTTACATAAAATCAGTTCTTGACTTAATGAAATAATAATAGTTGCCAATCAAAATTTCAGATGGATCTCCGGATTGAGCGGATAACAACAATATTATTATTAAAATGGGTACACGGAACTTATGAGATTATCTCTTATATGAGATAATAGGCTACGATTGTGGATCGCCATTAACCAATAGACAATGTCTTTGCTTAATGAAGAGCGACATTCCCCCATAAAATGTAAATAAAACTCAAAAATTTATACAACTCATACAAGTTAATGAATTCAAATCTATAAGAATAATTCAATGTAAGATTGAAATCGACAGAACAATAAAAAAATGTGATATGTTTCCCATACGTTGGATGTGCAGAATGGTAAACATTTATATATACAGGAAACGAGTTGTTGTCAAGAGGGACAAGCATGTCAATTTCCTGTACCTACAAGATTCATGTAACGACAACATTAGACACTTTGCGTGGATAAAAATTCTATCCCGCCTTGTAAGATCACAAATTACTGGAAACGAGAGTAGGAAATATTTTTGCAGCCGATAAGTATAATAAGAAAAGTTGATAAAAGAACAATATTTAAAAGCGATAAATAGAAAAATGATTTCTCTATTATTTGCAGATGCCTTCATTACTTCAGCTCGAGCGTTAAGTTGGAGATCCAGCAAAGACTGTGATAAGATGAATGATTGCTGAGCCATTCGATTGCTGAGCAAGGACGACAAGTGGCTCGAATTCGGCAACTGTAACAACCGAGAACAAGTGCCGTTCATCGTCTGGAGTGCGTCCTACGGAAGATGGAATCCGAGGAAGACGCGTCGTCATACGCGTATCAACAGCATAAAGCGTTTAGCATAGGCTACTATGTGCGATGCGCGTACAACGATATTATCGTCGTATCACTTCGCGATGGAGACTATATAGCTATTCGCGCGACAATTCAACGATTTGACGCATCGCGTGAAAATTACCGTATTCGCCAACGTGCCCATGGAAACGTTGTCTAAACAGCAATGGGAGCGACGTAGCGCGACGCGTTATCACATCTGCGAGAAACCGTTCGCGCTGGATGATACGCTAGTCTGCGATCATTGCCATCTCTCGGGCGATACCGCGGTCTAACACATTCGAATTGTAAAAATTGTAAATTATAAAAATTCGTTCTATATTCCAATTGTATTTCGTAATTTATCAGGCTACGATGCGCATTTTATAACTACGAGAATTGCTACCGCGTGCGATGGACATGAGATGTACTACCGATAAAAAAGGAAAAGTATATTTCGTTCACAACATTTTGATAATATCAAAGACAAAAATGAAAAGAATTTTCAAAAAAATTGCGTAAAATTAAGATTCATTGATTCTTTGAAATTTCTAAATACAAGTCTCGATAAATTGGCGTCGTATCTCGACAAAGGTAAATTAAAAATTGTAAAAAAATTGTGTTCCGAATTTCCAACATTATCAGATGAAGAATTTGAATTACTTACATGAAAAGGTGTTTTTCCATAAGAATACATTGACTCAAAAAATTGCAGGACACGTGTTTACCACCGCGCGAATTATTTTTCAGTTCGTTGACAGGCGATACAGTATCCAAAAGCGATTACGCTGACGTCGTGAACGTCTGGCAGCGATTCTCCATCCGAACGCTCGGCGAATACAGTGATCTGTATTTGAAAACTGATGTCTTGTTATTAGCCGACATTTTCGAAAATTTCTGCAATAGTTGCGCCGCGAGTTACGGTCTTGATTCCGAGCATTATACATTGCCAGGTATCACGTGGGCCATGCTGAAACATACACGCGTAAGATTCGAGTTGCACACCGACATTGATATGGTTATCGCGATATACACGGCGGTCTCAGTCAATGTTCCAGCAGATACGCGCAGGCTAATAACAAGTACATACATTTGTTCGATCCATCAAAACTGTTGTTGTACTTGATGTACTACGATGTGAATCATCTGTATGAATGGATGATGTGTCAACCTTTGCCGCTGCATTTCGATGGGTCGAAGATGCTGAACTTTGACGTGAGCGCGCTGGATTCACCTACCAGTTATATTGTGCGGATATATTGTGCAGATCGATCTCGAGTATCCGCAGCATATATATGACCAACACATTTCTGCCCAATAAGCGATAAACCGCAAACGGGAAGATAAATTTCTAGCGACATTGTATGATAAACAGCGGGGTCATCCCCTACCACAACCTGCAGCAGTGTATTCATTACGATCTTCGCATAACGAAGATCCACCGGTGCTACAATTCGCTCAGTTTCCATGACTCTGCGATTACATTGAACTCAATACACAATTAAGAACGCGCGAAAAACGATTTAAAAAAAAATTGTATAAATTAATGAACAATAGTATTCAGAGATCATGAAGAATGTGCCCGTCGATGTAAAATTAATAACAAAATGGGACGGATGGTACGGCGCTGAGGCAATGATCGCGAAACCGAATTTTCACGGCCACTAGCGTCTTTGCGGAAAATTTGATCTCCGAAATGCGCAAACTCGAGGTGAAATTCAACAAGCCGATTTACGTGTGTATGTGCATACTGGATATATCAAAAGTCTATTTGTACGAATTTCACCACGAGTATGTTATATATCGCAAAAAATGCAAATTATGTATACTGACACAGACAGTCTTATTTATCACATAAAATGCGACGATGTGTATGAAGCAATGAAACGCGGTATTGCTAGATTCGACATGAGCGTTATCCGACGGATAACGTGTACGGTATGTCTCTCACGAATAGAAAACTCAACCTGATGAAGGACGAGAACAACGGTGTATTAATGACCGAATTTGGTTGGACTCAGAGCGAAGAAGTACACAGTGAAAGTGGACAGCAAGAAGGACATTAAAAAGGTGAAAGGTGTAAAGAGTAATGTCATAGCGCGAACGATAATGTTCGACGATTACGTGCGTTGTTTGAATGAAGAGATTGAAAAGACTCGTCGACAATCGTGTATACGATCAATACTACACGAGATACTTGACTCTGCGCAGTACTTTCTCCATGTCCGGAAATACATGTCCGGATGAATAGCGCGATGCAACTCGTGCTCGTAAAATATTTCAGCGATAGATCAGTCACTCATTGTCAGTCAATCGATAAATCAGTCCTTTTTAATAAAAAAATAGTTATAGAGATTCAATCAGTTAGTTAGTCAGTCATGTAAAATCTGTGACCATTAGGTTTGGAGATGCGATATGAATATTCTTTATAGAGACTAATGTTTTGTGCTCTGTACAATTGCTCGTACTTTTTCAAAAGGATATTTTACCAATTGAGCCCATACATGCTTCGCTAATCATTCATCAGCAGTTCGATAGCCCTATCATCATCTGTTGTACACTGTTCGCTAGATAATGTCGCGGAAGTAGTATAACAAGGCGGATTCTGAATGGGACTAGAGGGGGTCGCGGGAGATACTGGTATTCGCGGATAGGAGGGGGAAGACGCGAGAAGGCCCCAGCGCTATCGGTGCTTATGATACATGCCGCTGCTGCCGTCGCGGACTTCGCACACAAAATACGTTGTTGTGAGCCATCGCCGCCGTCGCTGCTGCTGCCGCCGCCGCCGCCGCTGCTGCCGCAG
>NW_017259201.1:75084-91280 GCF_001594045.1 Atta colombica
AAAAAATATATATATATATAATAAGATATTCTTACCTTCTCCACACTCTCCACCTCCGCTGAATTTTTATTCTTTTTCCTCATCCTCCTATAACGCGAATAAGATGTTTTTAAGAAAAAGAAGAAAAAATATATATATATATAATAAGATATTCTTACCTTCTCCACACTCTCCATCTCCGCTGAATTTTTATTCTTTTTCTTCATCCTGCTCCTCCTCCTCTTCCTCCTCCTCCTCCTTCTCCTCCCCCTCCTCCTCCCTTTCCTCGTCTTCTTTCTCCTTCCTCTCCTTCTCCTTCTCCTATCCAATTATCAGGGCGCTAAGGAGATAGATAAAATTAAGTTGATTTATTATTTCAAATAATTCTTCAAATGATATCTCCTCCGTAGATTCCAGAGGAAGAGAAGGAAGATCTCTAGATCTTCTAGGATGTTCTCCTTTTTGACCTCTTCTTCCTCTTCCTTTCCTCTTTCTTTTCTTCTTCTTCTTCTTCTTCACTTCATTGAAATTGTCGATGAGGTGGTTGAATGCAATTCTATTTACACTTGTGTCATCTACCTCATCGACAATTTCAATGATGCGATGGAATAAGTCTGGAATAAGTCTAATTGGTTGACGTGTAACTGAGTTATACGTTAACCAATTACATCGATAACAACTGTATTACTCTGAACTTGGACTGAGGAGGAGGCAATCTCGTCCAAGTCTCCGCCTGTGCGCCAAGCGATCGGTAGGCGTATACTCTTCACAGTAGTATTCGACTATTTTTAAGGATTAATATCTCTTAACTCTTGGGAAAACTTATAAAATGGTAGAGGACTTTTCGACTCAGTTTAGTCCGCTCTACCTGCCCATGAAATATTTGGCGATTATTTCCAGACACCCTGTATATAGTAGCCGCGATTATTTGCGGCCATCGAATTGCTGAAAGTTCATGATTATTTTCACACCTTTTTTTCATTCCTTTTTTTTATTCCTTTTTCGCGGAAAGGTACATACATATATACATATTATATATACATACATTCATACATATATACATACATACGTATATACATGCATATATGCGTATATACGTATGTATGCATATATGTATGAACGTACGTATATGATTCGTGACGACAAAAAAATAAGTGTTGGCTGTTATTTATCTAAACGGAGTACGATGGAGCATATAGAATGAATGGATGAATGGATGAAAGAATGTGAAGTAAAGAAAATATAGTACATATATAGTGATGTGAACGAAAAAATTTTTTTATTCACATGTCATTACATTGTTTCTTTTTTGTACGTATTGTATTAAAAACTAAAGCCAATAGCTCGCAATCGACGAGCTGATGTCCAATAATAAAGATGCTATCACGTATTGTGTCTTCAACACGATGTTGGAGAATTGGCTATACTTGACCGTAGGGCTAATCATTCGAACATTACATCGATATATATCGTCAAATTCAAACATCGTAGCATCATTTCGGTCATCGTAATGCGTACGGATGAAGAATCGAAACGTACGAGCGTAGCATCATTCAGCGTGCAAAGTTCTAAGTTAATGGTTCAAGGCTTATATCATAAAAAATTATTCTTGTATTCGTTTTGCAGCATTTTGTAAATATTCCATCACTGCTCGTAGAGGCCCTTCCACGTTTCGAGAGACAGTTCATGTCTGCGATGATCTCCCAGGGCGATCTCCACATAATCCAGTGGACCAGCATTGATTCCAATTTCCAAATACTTGTAACCGTCAGATCATAACGTCTGCTCAATAAACGTACCACGCGATGCTCCATGCTGTGTACGTAATGTTAAAAAACGTTTCTTATTGTATATAGAACGTTGAAACTTACATGTTTCTGCAGTCTTTCTTCGTTTCGTACGATGCGTTGCTGTCTTTAGTAAAGTATATTTTTCAACCGTTCATACAAGCGGGTATCGCAAGACTGATTGCATCCGCGTAAATTGCGACGTATATAGTAAAACTTCAATCGAAGAGGAGGGTAAACGAAACAATTACGTAAAAAAGTCACAAAAGTGAGACTCGGCTCGAGATACTCGTATCCGTAATACTCCTTGCAGAAACGCGCATACAAGTCGTAAAATCACACACTTGTTTTTATCAATTAAAATCCAAATTCAAGTCATCGTATGGATAACATTCCGAATTCAGGTAGAGTTTCGCATTGGTTAATTGGTAAATTTTCAATCGTCGAACTTATGATATAATCAACTTATATCTTCGGACATGACGTTTTTTCGATCTATTTGCATAGCGAAAATGATGTAACGCGGCTTCTTGAGCTGAGTAGCTGTCTTGGCTTACGAATGCTTGTTTGTGTTCTGCAAGAGCGGAAACTCGTACAGATCCCTCGAGCGAAAAACCAGATATTATCCGGTCTCCAAAGCGTGTAACATCGACAGCTTATTTATCTCGCTCAATAACACGTATGGCATTCGCCACTGTACTTTGAATAATTCGAGCGTTGGCTCTGTCGTCGGATCTCCTGTCTCCTGTTATTAAAATAAACATATTAAAATCAACTTATCACTCACGAGCGTTGATCACCACGCGTTTGTAATCTTGACAAAATCCCAGCAATACATAGAGCGGTATACAGAAATTAAAGTATCCGGCCTCAGTAGTCTGCGCATCCCAGCCGACATTCCGCAGAATCACGCTTCTGTCGAATGACAGTGTTACATAGTTTTTGAGCGTGCTAGTTATCCACGTTTCTGTTACGATCAATCTCCACACCGTTGAGTTTCATATCGAATCTCATCGAATATGAACGCGACGCAATTATTTCCTAATGTCACATGAGCAGCCTGGACTACTTTGTTCTTCGTCAGTTTTCCTTCAATGTACAGAAAGCTTTATTACGGTAGTGTATACAGATCTTGTTCTTGTATGAGTTCCTTATTTCGTCGCTATACTAGTTGTATTGGCGAACGGGCTGTAAGTGAGTCTCAATCTTGACGATGCGATCGTCGAAGATCGGCTCGTTTTTAATGTTTAGGATATCAATCATCTTAAATGTTGCGCACCACGAATCCCAAAGACTTAAAAAATGTGTTTGACGCGCTGAACTTCTTTTTCTGTCTGATGCAGCTGGATGAGTGGGTGTTATCGAGCTGTGACGTCATTAGCCTTGTAAAGAATGCGTTATCTCTCTGCGTGTGCTCTGTTCCGTTCAACATGAGCATCTCACGTTATCACTATCGTACGTACAATCTAACAGTGATCTCTTCTTCTCGATAATCGAGCAATCTTCCGTTTTGGTCGATGATGCATATCGTTAAATCCTTAATGTTCCTTGCGATGATCGGTAGGTAAATGATCTGCGCCAGCCTCTCCGATATTTTATATCCTGGAGACACGCTCGGCGAGAATTCGTGTGCGTGCTTTTGCCGTTGCTGTACGTGCCCGCGGTCATGTTACATTCTACGTGAATAACATTTACATTCATTATGTTAATTGACACGCCCGATTCGTGCCACCTTCGCGGCCGCAGTATATGCTTCGACGAGAATCCCAGCAGAGATCCAATGCTGTTGAGATTGCCAAAGTTTATTTTTATTGTTATTATACACTACGGTGTATGTCAATGGTTTCAAGCGCGTGTGGACGTTTTCGTAAAATCGGGCGTTTCAAAAATTCATTTATGTCTCGCACTTCATATGAACCCTCGGGAATTGTAATTTCTTCTTTGACGAAATAAAATTTGTTATTCGATTCATTCGATATCATGTGATAAATCTCAAAAATCGTCAGACCGAGCTCGTAATCTCCGTCACTCAAATCTATGGCGGGAAAGTAATTCGCCTCAAGGACGGTACTTTTCCCGCTTCAGCGTAAGCGTCAACGACATGACGGAAAAAGTTCGATTTTGTTTAATACTAAGATTCGTTTAATACTAAGATTTCATAGCTCGTCGATCTTTTTAAATTCACGCGTGTCTATCGTTTATAGAAACCGCAGATACATCTGTCCGCAGAAGCTCTGATCGTACGTTTGATAGAAAGTGCGATTGACTCTATCGTCATAGCATCGTTCCCGAAATATCGCACCAGATCCTTGAGTGGTGATCGAAGATTACCGAAACTGTCAAAGTACACGACGCGGTTGTTTCTTTTCGCGTACGCTATCCAATGAATACCAGGCCCCGTCGCATCATTCAGATTTACGACCGCTTTCGTTTCGATTCACGCCGCTCATCGAAAACGTGTTACGCATGAAAACGCCTCTAAAGTATGATACGCGTATACGTCTCGTGAGTTCAATTGCACATTGATAGTTGGCAGACGGCATTTTTATCATTTTTTTAGCGTTTTTTTTTTCTTTGTAGCTATACCCTGTTCATGTACGAACCGAGATACAGTCCGCGCCCGTATTTGTACGGAGCGAGATACAGTCCGCGACCCTGTTCCATCGCGCGATTGTGACGTTGTAGTTCTTCGAGCTGACGTCGCGCGGCTTTGCTGTCGTTTACTATTTTCCATATTGACCGCTCCGCCGATCAAGGACCCGAGCGCGCCCAACATTAGCAGAAATAACGCACCACCTTGTTTCTATTAGAAGTATCCATTTTTTCATCGCCTTTTTTCTCGTCTTCTTCTTCTTTTTCGATTTCATGTCCATGCCGATTGGTCTTGGCTTTCATCGCTACTCAGACAGCAGCTGCGGTGGCTCTCTCACTCAAAGTCGAATCTCTCGTCGTGACACGTCCTAGTACTTTATTGACGAGTACCTTGTTCGCCGCGTGTCTATCGGTGAGAATACGCAATCTCGGCACGCCGCGTCCAGCGGATCACCTTTGGCTAGTCATAAGTCGAGTGCCCAGGCCGCAAAACTGGCCTGAATATATAACTCGAAAGGAAGCGCGTTTATCACTCGATTCAGCAGACCGCCGCGCGACGCCGACATTCGCTACAGTCCTTTATCTTCGATGCGGGACCGTTGACGTGAGTCCGCTGCCACGGTTAATTGTAGTGCTCGTCAGCGATGATAGGTTCGAACCTCTGCCTTCACGTGTTCCAGAAGCTTGTCCCAGACAAATGTTCGATATAGTTACTGTACGCGCGTAAGAGTACAACCTTCGGTATATATTGCAGTTGCTCGGCACTCAAGTTTCGAATATCGGAAGGATGATACAGCGCGAGATACATTTTGCTACTGCATGATTCGCGGATTCACGCGCCTTTAAATAGTTTATTCGAGAGCGCACAGCCTTTAGTATGAGCATGAAATTCGTGCAGCAACAATTAACGATACATATCACGAACTGACGCGAAATTGCGAAAGATGGGAGGCAGGGAGAAGCGTAAACACGGCGAAATGCTGCCGAGTACTATACGCGCGATCATTTACTGCCCATCGAATTGTAAAACCAACGTTCTCATAAGCTTGTTCGAAAGTCCAAACGGCGTTCGTTTCGAGAAAGTGTACATCTACTCGAAATCACTGCAACAGTCAAAGTATCGATATCTCGAAAATTTATTTACGTCTATCGACAAAATCGGCTATTTTACGTTCTCCAACAACAGCGATGTCGTTTCATCGAGCCGGACGCTCCCAAATTCTATTTTTATCTTTGATGACATGGCATGAAACAAGGATATGGTGGAGTACTTTTCGATGGGCCGCCACGCGAACGTTGATTGCTTCTATTTCTGTCAGACGTACGCGAGGATATCTGAACATCTGATACGCTACAATGCAAACCTGCTGATTCTGTTCAAACAGTACCAACTTGAAACATGTTTACAACGATCATGTAAATATCGACATGTACGATGAATTTTGTTTGTCGTGTTGCGACTGCTGGCAAAAAAATTTGGATTTTTAATGATAGACAAGGACAGTGCGCTTAAAGACGAGAAATACAGAAATTTAACGAGTTCGCAATACTGTAACGTTTCTAGTCGTTGTCAGTACTTCGCCAGAGACGAACATGATTGATGTGTGCGAGCGTGAAAAAATTGCGAGGGAGAGAAAGATCAAGAAGACGAGCGAGTCGATCCGCAAGAAACATCACACTCTGAATACCGATAGAATCGAGGAGGACATGGCATTTAACAAATATTTTAAGCCTATTATCAAACCTCTGCGGCAGATTGTTGACAGTCCCGTGCGCGCGATAAAGAGCCCCGTGCGACAGTCACGCGACGATAACACAGCATCTGCCTCCATGCAAGAGAGAAAAGAGGAGGAGAAAGAGGGAGAGAAAGCGAGCGAGATGTTTGAGCGTTTCACGATCCCACGTAAATCTGATCGCACGCTCGTGTACAGCCGATAACCTCCAATCTGCGTACGACAATCGTACCGATAATAGAATCGTTGGAGGAAACGTTTTCGAAACGATGGACGATTCGCTAACAACGAAGATTCAAAACGGTTGCAAACGTCGGAAGGTTGAGAGGCGACTTGGGCCCGCTGGGTCAAAAGTATGTCGGCTGTCCTAAGGGAAACAGAAGATAAACAGAAGAGCGATGTAGATTATGTATACGACGGTTATCTACACAAGGATGGATTGATGTTTGGCAATAAACGTTTCGATGTGGATGATGCGGACAACATAATTATTACGGCATACGATATGCCGGTACACCTGGTCTTTACGAGTTAATTTTCAAGAGAATTCCTGATGATCTCTTCTACACGGAAGACAATATGAACAAGTACAAGAGCATTCTGCTGGCGACGAACGCGCACAAACATAAGCATTAATCGCACGGCCGATTATTGAGCAATTGGGGATACAAATATAAATATGTAATCGCGCTATTGATGTCGATCACACCCAAAAAATAGAAGAAGAAGAAATCTGGAAAAGGATTACCTCACGCAATGATATTGAACGACAATGCGATCGATTACGTGCATTGGGACGATCCCAACGAGCTGGTGGGATTGTGTGTGGTGGTGTATTGTCTACGATTGCTCGAATACGCTTCGCAATGAATGGGCAACAACATTCACGATAACGAGATGCTATCGATCATCGAGGATCTTCGCGAAGCCGGTTTTATTATAAATTAAATCGCGTATAACGAAACGAGTCAATCGAGTGGTATCAGCATAAAAAGTACTTTTGCCCTGTGTATTACGCGTTGAATCATGAAAAAGAGATCCAGCAAAAAGAGAAAAATTAGCTCCGAGAGATGTCGACTCGTCGAGGAATTGTACGTTCCGGCGAGAAGAAATTTTCCGCGAAAGTGCATCATAATTTGAGGATACAACGATCTGTGGCAGGCTAATATCATCGAGATGCGTCCGTACTCGAGTTTCAATAGAGGCCATCACTACATACTCACCGTCATCGATGTGTTGAGCAAATATGCGTACCGCTCAAGAGCAAGGATGGAAGCGAGACGGCTGATGCTATTGTTGAGATAATTCGAGCGAATGGAAGATGTCCGAAACATTTACAAACGGATATGGGAAAGGAATTTTACAATGCCAATGTGCAGAAAATCTTGAAAAAACACGTTAATCACTATTCCACGTATTCCACATTGAAAGCGTCAATAGTCGAGCGATTCAAGCGCACGTTCCAAAACGACAAGATGTTTACATTCAACGGCAATTACAAGGATCGACGAGTTGCCGCATCTCATGTTATATTACAACGCGCGCAAGACTATCGGCATGCGACCCGCCCATGTAACTCCCCCGATCGCCGACAGACTCTTAGACACAATGTACAGCGCGATAAAGATCGCTGGTCCGGCAAAATTTAAAGTGGGCGATTCGGTACGCATGAGCAAGTACAAGACAATTTTTGAGAAGGATTACATGCCAAATTGGACGCCGAGGTGTTTAAATCATTAAGATACAGCGTATCAATCTCATAACCTATCTATTAGAGAACTATCGCGAATAATCGCTGGAGCGTTTTGCGAGTTGCACTTCTTATCCGGACGTGTATCTCGTGAAGAAAGTATTGCGCCGGAAAGGAAATAAGAGGTATGTCAAGTGGCTGGATTCGATGGATCGCATAATTTATCATAGATAAAAACAATGCCATTTGATAAAATTTTGATTCGTGTATTTTTTTTATACATAAATTTTTTCTACATAATTTTTTTCTACATATAAAAAGAATGTATATCAATATATAAACGTATATTTTTTATTACTTCCCATCATCTTCGTTTTGAAGTATATATAATTATTTGTAACAATTTATGTATGAAGCACAATACATACGTAGATAGTTATGAAAAATAATAATTCTTATATAAATGTAAAAAAATATACGTAAAATATAAATTAAAATAATAGTAATATATAATAGTAATACGCATAAATTATAAAAAAATATGGGATACATAAAATGTAAATTGAAATACTAGTAGCATATAATAGTAGCATATAATACTTATATAAATGTTAAAAACATACGACATGTATTATATAAAAATACAATAATCGTAATACATAATAAATGCTATTACATAAAACATATAATACTTGTATAATAATTCTTGTATAATACTTGTATAATAATACTTGTATAAATGTAAAAAAAAGGAAAGTGTAAATTACAATAAGTAATATATAATAGTAATATATATTACAAAGGTATCCGCCAATGCCACGGTAATGTCTCCGTCGAGTCCGGTATCATTTGTCGTCGTATGGACAGAATGACTTTTTATTCGGATATCATATACACCTCGTGTATAATTTAGATTATATATACGATTGACGGCGAGTCATTTCGATCTCTTCATTCAAACACCGCGTGTAATCATCGAACGTCATCGTTCACGATTACGTTATTCTTTCGCCTTTTTAGTGTCCTTCTTGCCGTCCATTCTTATCGCGTACATCTTCGCTCTCAGTCCAACGAATTCGGTCATTATCACACCATTATTTTCGTTCTTCATCAGGCCGGGTATTTTTCGCGAGAGGCATACTGTATACGTTGTCTGTCAGATAATCGCTCGTGTCGAATCTAGCGATATCGCGCAATTTTCATATTCTCGTAAACATCGTCGCATTCTATATGTAAATGAGACTGTCCGTGATCTTACATTTATCGCTATACATCGGTGTATTCGTGATGAAATTCGTACAAGCAGACTTTTGATATGTCGAGTATGCACATACCCACGTAAATCGGCTTGTCCAACTTCACCTCGAGTTTATGCATTTCAATCAAATTTTCCGCAAAGACACTGCGGCTGTGAAAATTCGCGATCATTACCTCCTTTCAACAAGGCGTCTCACGTGAAACCTGGCAATGTATAATAATGAGCGGGATCGAGACTGTAACTAGCGACGCAACTATTGCGGAAATTTTCGAAAATGTCGGCTAATAACAAGATACCAGTTTTCAAGTACAAACTGTACTCGCTGAGCGTTCGGATGGAGAATCGCTGCCATATCTTCACTGCGTGAGCGTAATCGCTCTCAGATACAATATCGCCTGTCAACGATGTCAATTGAAAAGTAATTCGTGCGATGATAAGCGCATGTCTTGCAATTTTTCGACGCAGTCAATGTACTCGTACGGAAAGACATCTTTTCGAGTAAGAAGATCGAAATCCTTCGTTCTGAGCTTGCAAAATTCGAAACGAACAATTTTTAATTTATCTTTGTCATGATACGACGCCAATTTATCGAGGCTTGCATTTAGAAATTTGAAAGAATCAATTAATCTTATTTTTACATTTTTCTGAAAAATTTTACATCATTTTTCTGAAAATTCTTTTTATATTTGCTTTTGTTGCTACCGATATGTTTAATGAATGAAATATATTTTTCTTCATTACATCTACCTTCGGTACATCTACCTGTCCATCATAAGCGGTAGCAATTTCCTTAATTATAAAATGTGCGTCATAGTCCATGTAAATTGTGAAATACGACCGGAATATAGAACGAATTTTTATAATTTAAGTTAGAATTTGAATAAGCTGGACCGCGGTATCTACCCGATGAGATGACAATGATCGTGGTCTCGCGTATCGTCCGACGCGAACGGTTTCTCGCAGATGTGACAACGCATCGCACTACGGTACGCTTCCTATTGCTGTTTAGACAACGTTTCTATAGGCACATTGGCGGATACGATAGTTTTCACACGATGCGTCAAATCATTGAATTGTCGCGCGAATCACATTGTACAGTCTTCATCGCGATGGAAGTAATACGACGATGTGTCGTCATACGCGCATCGTACGTAGTAACCTATACTAAATGCTTCATACCGCTGAATCGCGTACGACGATGTGTCTTCCTCGGATTCTGTTCTTATGTAGAACGCACTCCAGGTCGGCTTAGACGATGAACGGCACTCGTTTCCGGTTGCTATAGTTGCCGAATTTGAACCACCTGTTGTTTTCGCTCGGCAATCGGATGACGCATTGATCTTCTGGCAGTCCATTTCGTGCAACTGCAATTTTTCGCATGAACTGAAGTGTGAATGAAGGTAAATAATAGAGAAATCATTTTTCGATATTTCTTTTTACTATTTTTTATTGGCTTTTCTTATTATACTTATCGGTCACAGAAAAATTTCTTGTTCTTTTTGTCCTCTAATTTGCGAGATGCGACAGGTTCTTGATCCATGCAAGTGTCTAATGCTGTCGTTGCGTGAATCTTGTAGGTACAGGAAATTGACATTCTTCTCCTTCTTGTCATCAGTAAGCCATAAAGAAGGGACCTGTCCATTTTCAGTGCCGTATACATTGATCGATACAGCATCTTTTAAATCTCGTAATATCTTTGAACGTTATCGGAAATTCGATATCCGCGAGATTCAACACTGTCGTGTAATGCGGATGCGATGATTTTCTATCCACATGAGCTCTATCCGCTTTTAACCGGGAGCAGCGACCACCTACTACACGAAACACACATTGTCCATCGAATGCACATTGATTACAGCTTTCTTAGTAGTATAATTTCTCGCGGCATCTCGAAGTGACATTCCGCGTGTAGGGGATTTAATTTGTTCGTTAACACTCAAGTTGAGGATTCGTGATAATGCTCACCTGTTCTCACGTTCCTGGGACTCTTCGAATGCTAGGATAGACGCGTATATCGGTGCATCGATATATTGTATTTCGCTGTCCTTTGTAATTATGCTCTTATTAACACGTTTATCCTTCGTCGTGAACCCTCGCTATTGAATGCAGTTTTCACTTTTACACTATCGTGTCTTTCTACAGCGTTTCGCACTCGCTTTAGAACTACATTGCCAGCATCTTCTAAAAACCGCCGAAGCTCGATGTAATTAGAGTTATCACCACACCTGTCAATATACGACTCTCGAAAGCGGCGTCGATCTCTCGCCAGAGATCGTTCATTGCCACTCGCGTACTCGCTACCAATGTGCACGTTGCTCCAATTGCAACTTTGCACCCGCGAGTCGCGTGATCCTCGCCACCGCGGAGGTGTCTGTGTCTAACAGCGAGGCGGAGACGCTTGGCATGATATAATTCTTCGAGCTGCTCGATGCACTCGTCGCATCGTTGCAGCCACGCGAAATACTTCACCACTGTAGCGACCTGGCCGCACTGCTCCAGCAATTCGCGTTCCACTCGCTCATGATTTTCCATTTTGTCTTTTCACAGTCTTTAGATCTCGTATTCTTACATGGAGCACGTGACTTCACACACGTTGCAGCATCGCTTTACATCTAGAATATCATAATGTTTTATCACCTTATATTCGTCTATTAAAGTGCATTCTTTACAGAGGTAGCATAATTGATTACGCATATACTGATCACACAAGTCACGAAACATTTTTTTAGCAAAAATCTTCTCGCGGTCATAGTATCACTAACTTGTCCGTTATCATCACTTCAACGCACTTCTCGCGGGGAATCTTAATACCTGCAGCTATATTGAATCTTTTCTTCATTATTCATTGAGTGATAACACTGTTCTTTAAACAAAAAGCTATGTATCAAAATCTTTCTTCGAAGTCAATGTGCACCGTTTCCTCTCCTAACCGTCCGAATCAATATTGCTTTTCAACATCGTTTTCATCATTGAAGATGACTCCCTGTTTCGTCACGTGTACCTATTTCTCGATCACGTAGGAACTGTACTGGCGATATTCGCACATCTTTGTCTCTCCGCTGATCACAGTCTTCAGGTTTTCGCTTGACATTCACATTTTTTCGTTCGCAATACCGTTCACAATAGTTCTTTTTTAATGTGTGTGCAGAGTGGGCACATGCTGCACGAGAATATACTGTACAAAGGCCCTCTGCAATTCACGCACGATTTGCCGTCTAGCCTACCGAGAACCGGTCTGATGCTCTTTGACATGATACATTCCTACATCATTAATGTCAGCTATACGAATGCATGCTGTGCATATGATTAAAGCACCACCCCTTATATAATAATTGTGCTTAGTACATCACACTGTGCTTAGTACAAGCGTTCAACGTACGGATTTTTGGAGCCGACACGAATTTTTCTACGCGATCGATTTCATACTCGCTCATATCACTAGCACATCCACTATCGGATAGCACTCATCAGATGACTCTTGATCCATTATATTCTCAAAGTCTACTTCCATTTCAGCATACAAGCATTTCGAACACTTCGTCTCTAATATTCACGTTTTCGATATTCTCGAATTCTACATTCATGTCTTCAAAATTTCTGATATTCTTGACTTCTACTTTCGTCCATTATGTTCCCAAATTCTATTTCCATTGCTTCAAATAACTTATCTGCGTTTATACCATGTCCTAAACGTCCGCACGATGGTCCATATTTTTCGCATTATACTTATTGCGATCGATTCGATAATTTTTAAAGGTGCCAACTGAGATGCCGCATGCTTACGACACATTACATTCCATTTGTGAGTTCTTTATCCTTTTATCTACCATTCCTATTGGATTATAGTAGTGACGACATGTCACCGATCTCACGGTTCTTTCTACATAAATGTCATTATCGACGCTTCTGATTTTGAAAGAAAGAACTGTCAGATCAATGATGTCACCTAGACAAAACATCTTGTCCATTATAGTATCGCGATTTTGAGGTGAAAGTGGGATCCGCGGTGGCGGAGGCCCGAAACGCATTTTGGAGTGGACCGGGATCGGCGGCAGCAGCGGCGGGGTGTGAGATGACGGTCCTCAATGATATGTGATGCCAGCAACAAGATGGCATCACGTGTCATTATAAATACCGATAGCGTCGGATTCTGTCTTACGTAGAACGCACTCCAGATCGACATAAACGATGAACGGCACTCGTTCCCGGTTGTTATAGTTGTCGAATTCGAGCCACTCATCGGCATCGAATGGCACAATCGTTCATCTTACCACAGTTTTCGCTGTGGATCTCCAACTTTGCGCTCGAGCTGAAGTGATGAAGGCATCTGCAAATAATAGATAAATCATTTTTCTATTTCTTTTTACTGTTTTTAAATATTGTTCTTTTATCAATTTTTGTTATTATATTTACCGATCGCAAAAATTTCCTGTTCTTGTTCCCAGTAATTTGTAATCTACAAGGCGGGATAAAATTTTTTCCACGCAAAGTGTCTAATTATCGTTACGTGAAGTTACTTGTAAATACAGGAGATTGATGCTTGTCCCTCTTGTCATCAGTGAGCCATAGATGAAGAATCTTTATCTTCGATGCTGTACACGTTGATCGATATATTGAGATTTTCGGAATGTCTTTGAACGTTATCGAAAATTCGATATCCGCGAGATTCAACTGTCGTGTAATGCGGATACGGTGATTTTCTGTCCACATAACTTTTAGCTAGGTATAGAGCGATTATGACAATGCGAAACACGCACTATCCATCAAATGTATGTTGATCATCGCTCTTTTCGTCGCTATTTCCCGTACTTCGAAGTAACATTCCATGCGAATTAAATTGTGCTTATTCACTTTCACTACCAAATTGAGAATTCGCGACAATGCTCACCCATCACGTTCCTGGAACTTTTTGAGCAATGCTAGGATAGACTCGACGATTGTCGCTCGTACCATTCGCGCATAACGGTACATCGATATATTTTGCTGTTCTTTGTAATTATGTTCTTATTAACACGTTTATCCTTCGTCACGAATTCACCGTTGAATGTGGTATTTACTTTTACATTACTTTGTCTTTCAGTGTCTCGCACTTGCTCGAGAATTACATTGCCAGCTTCTTCTAAAAACCGTTGCGGCTCGATGTGATAGAGTTTATCACCTATCAATATAGCTTATCAATATATGACTCTCGAACGCTTTCGATCTCCCGCCATCGAAGTCCATATCCGTGCATCCACATGCACGAATCGTCCACGCACCGAATCCTTCAAACTCTCGAGCCTCACGATATATGTGATTACTGATTGTCTCTTGTCGATCGACAATCGCGAATGTTTGGCATGACTGTACTCTTTCAGAAATTCTATGAGCTTGTCGCATCGTTCCCAATGCGACAATCTATGGTATTCAATTGGGTTGCTTGCTCTATCAAATCATGCTCCGTATTATCGCTTGCATTGATTAATGACGCAATGCGTCTAAATCTTCTAATTTTATACTATTTATTTGGTCACATAACATTTGTATTACATTGATGATATCACCATTCTAACATAATGTGACATATCGTTCCATGTCGAAATTTCCATGTGAAAAATCTGGTCACGTAACATGTGATCAGTACATTATTTAGCAACGTCGCATTTATAAACCAAATCGCGTAGATAACGTCACCGCAAAACATGCCGTGATATGTTGTGACTTGTCGCGACATGTCCTTGAAAAATCTTTGATTACATTATCTAATAAAATCGACGCTTGCGAAGTTGCACATCGCATTTCTTTGTGTATTAAATTACATTGATGATGTCATCGCGAAAAGCGTTAAATGACAAATACGATGCGGTAAACATCTAAGATTTATGATTGAAAAATTCAAATATTGAATATGAATTATTAGTTACACTATGGATAATAATATATGTATATATCAGGTATAAGCTTAAAACCGCTGTTTTTTAGTTAGAAAAACACTTTTTTTTTTCTAGGAAGCAAAAACAAATTTATTTAAAATACTTGTCCTCGCTAACTATACATTTTTCCCATCTTTTGGGCAATTTGTGTATACCACGCCAAAAAATTCCTTATCTTTCAAGGCAAATCACTAATCAAGCCATTTTCGGACGTCTTCGTAAGAATCAAAGTGCCTCTTAGCGAGCGCGTGGCCCATCGAAAACAGGTGATAGTCAAAAGGTGCCAGGTCTGGTGAGTAAGCGGGATGGGGTAGCACTTCCTAATTGAGTGTCTCCAAGTAGTTTTGGACCATTGTTGATGATGCGTTGTCGTGGAGGAAAATCAGCTTGTCATATTTTTTCCGATAATGCAGCCTTTTTTCACGCAGAGCACGGTGCAATTTGATCAGTTGTTAGTGGTAGCGGTGAGCATTAACAGTTTCATCAGGTTTTAACAACTCGTAGTAGATGACACCCTCCTGATCTCATCAAACGCACAGCATCGTCTTTCGTCCGAAGCGATTTGGTCTTGAGAAAGATGTTGATGATTGGGCGGGATCAATCCAAGATCTTTCATGCGTTTAGGATTCTGAAAATAGATCCACTTTTCATCGCCTGTTACAATCCGATGCAGGAACGACTTTCTTTTTTGTCTGGCAAGTAGAATTTGGCATGTGTTTTGGCGTCGCTCCATCTGCTTATCGTTCAGTTCATGCAACACTCATTTTCCGATCTTTTGAACCTTCCCCATGGCATGTAGCCGCATGGCTGCTTGAGAAACACCCAATTGCTCGGCAAGCATTTTTTGCGATTGGATATCGTCCTCGTCCAAAAGAGCCTGCAACAGACAGTCCTCAACCTTTCTGGGCCGATTTTTATTCAGGTCAAAATTGTCGTCATTGAACCGGCGAAACCAATCTCTGCATGATGTTTCCGATAAAGCATTGTCACTATAAGTCTCCACAAGCATTCGATGCGATTCGGCAGTCGATTTCTTCAAATTGAAACAGAAAAGCAAAGCTTCCCGCATATGCTTTTTTTTTAGCAAAGAACTAGACATGATTACGAAAGAAAAAATGTATGTTGTTGTATGAAATTGCTGATGATGTGCACTGGTTAATGTTGATAGATGTCAAACACATAAAAAAAGTGTGTTGTGTGCACAGGATAGCTTTGTACGTTCACTAATGCCACCTATGAACAAAC
>NW_017259201.1:91380-105924 GCF_001594045.1 Atta colombica
TTCATTCCTTCCATCTTCGTAATATTTATTCGTTCTTTTCCTTCTTACATTTTTTCTGTACATTACACGTATACACGTATAAAAGCTTTCTATACATCGGGAAAACTGACGAAGGACAAAATAGTCCAGGATACTCACGTGGCATCGGGAAATAATTGCGTCGCGTTCATATTCAATGAAATTCATGTAGAGATTGATTGCAACGGAAACGTAGATGGCACAACAAACTAGCACGCTCAAAAACTTTGTAATAGTGTCATCCGACAGATGCGTGATTCTGCGGAATGCCAGCTGAGATGCGCAGACAACTGCAGCTGGAGACGTTAATTTCTATGTACCGCACTACTGTGTACTGCTAGAATTTTGTGAAGATTACAAATGTGTAATGGTCAACTCGTCACGAGTTAATTTTAATACGAGCGCGCAACGATAATAATTGTCTGACAGGAGATCCGGCGATAGAGCCAACACTCGAATTATTCAAAGTGGCGAATGTCGCACGTGTTATTGAGATAAATAAACTGTCGATGCTGCACTTTGGAAAGCAGACGATATCTGAGCATGGCTTTCGCTCTTGGGATCTGTATGAGTTTCCGCTCTTGCAGAGCACTCGTAGCCATCAAGACGACTACTCGAAAAGCCGCTACGTCATTTTCGCTATGCAAATAGGTCGAAAAAATGTCATGTCCAAGGATATAGGTCGATTCGACTTATTCGGTCTCGAGCCTAGTCTTCTATACAACTTTTTTACATAATGGCCCGTTTGTAATTATCGATTGCTTTCGACAGAATCGGTCAAGAGCGGCACTGTGGATATGCGATTAGATTTTGAATGTATGGAAAACGTTTCCGCAAATACAACAGCTTATTGTCTCATCATACATGATCGCGCGATTCATTATAATCCATTGACCAACATTGTGCGCAAAATCACATATGTGCATCTCCGACATGGTGAAAATCTACGATACGTCGCATTCGACTGCAATCTTCTCAACAATATGCCCATGCTAACGTTCGTGGAATCTGCAAGGATTCATCCAAGAAATTTATCGTGAAGAAAGTGGTGGTGCTGAAACAACCGTTCTCACGCATTACATTTTTAGTCCCGTGTACATTTTTGTGTGCCATGGAAATTTTTGACAAAACTTCCGCTTCCTAGTTGAGTGCTCATTCATGGATTGCGATGGAAGGACAGGATGGTCCCGTATAATGAGGTGAAAAGCCTGATCATGGCGGCTGTATTTGAAGATGATGTTACAGTATACATTAAGGGACTCGAACGTGGCTTTGGAACTTTGCTTTTGGATGAACGAGAACGCATCAAGATCTTGGATGCAATTTACGAAGACATGGAATCTTTAACTAATCTGGATCTTGCTAATACTATGCGATATGGACAACATGTTAAGAATTGCGCGTTACCAAATGAATTGAAAGTATATACTGGTGGTTGCAAAAGATTTTCTCAATAAAAATACGTAATGTACTTATTTCTTTCTTTTTCCCTTCGTTTATAAAACATATACTCGTATGTACGTATGAACGTGTATGTACATATGTATGTATGTATATATGCTTGAACGTATATGTATGAACGTATGAACATATGTACGTATGTATGTACCTAATAAAAGACGATTATTATTGGGCGAAGAAAATCGCAGATAAGAGCAAGATTGGTGCATGTGTATTAAGATTCCTGCGGATAATGAAAAATGTGTCGAATTACTGATTATTGACAATATATAGGTGGAGTTTCGTGATCGCGATCTTGCACTAAAACTGTTTTTCAATAGATGTAACGAACAATGCTTTAAGTGTGAACAGTGCACTTTCGCAGACATAATGAAAAGGTGTTAGAACATTATGATATTCTAGACATGTCAAATGTTGCAACGTGTATGAATGAGTCACGTGCAAGTGCTTCATGGAAGAGTGATCTAAAAACTGAAAAGACATGGAAAATCATGAGTGAGTGGAACGCGAACTATTGCAGCAGTGCGGCCAGGTCGCTACTCTGGTGGAGTTTCGTGTGGCTGCAACGATGCGACGAGTGCATCGAACAGCTCGAAGAATTTTTATCATGCCAAGCGTCCGCGCCTCGCCGTTGGACACAGACAATCCGCGGTGATGAGGATCGCGCGACTCGGGGGTGCAAAGTCGCAATTGGAGCGACGTTTCGTGCACATTAGTGGTAAGTACGCGAATGGCGAGTACGCGAGTAGCAACCGACCTCTTGTCTGGCGAGAGATCGACGCCACGTTCGAGAGTCGTATATTGACAGATGATAAACTCTAATCACATCGAGTCGCGGCGATTTTTAGAAGACGCTAGTCTTCTAGACATTAGTCGCTAATGTAATTCTAGAGCGAGTGCGAGACGCTATAGAAAGACACGGTAGTGTAAAAGTAAACACCGCGTTCAACGGTGAGTTCGCAACGAAGGATAAACATGCTAATAAGAGCATAGTTACAAAGAACAGCGAGATATACCGATACACCGATTTGCGCGAATAATACGAGCAGCACGTCATCGACTCGGCTAGCTTATCCTAGCATCGCTCGAAGAGTTCCAGGAACGCCACAGCAGGTGGACATTGTCATGTATATTGAATTTGACTATCGATGTGAACAAATTAAATCCCATGCGCGCGGGATGTCATATCAAAGTGCCACGAGAAATAGCGACGAAACGAGCGATAATCGATGTTCGGACAATACGTGCTTCGCGTGGTCGGTGGTCGCTGTTCTGTATCCAGAAAAGTATATGGAACGGGAATCGTCCTATTCGCATTATACGACAGTATTGTATCTCACAAACATTGAGTTTCCAAGATTGACTTTAAAAGACATTTCTAAATTCGATTCGATTGAAGGCGATGTCAATCAACGTATACGGCATCGAGAATAAACAAGTTCTTTCTCTGTGGCTCACCGATAACAAGAAGGAGAAGCATATCAATCTCCTGTACAAGATTCACGCAACGATAGCATTAGACACTTTGCGTGGATCTGAAAAAATCTATCGACCTCGCAGATTAGTGGGAAAAAGAACAAGAAATTTTTCTGAGATCGATAAGTATAATAAGAAAAGCCAATAAAAAAAAACAATAAAAAAGAAATAGTGAAAAATTATTTCTCTATTATTTACAGATGTCTTCATTACTTCAGTACGAATGAAAAATTGCAGTCGCACGCAATGGATTGTCGGAAGATCAACGACTGTGCGATCAGACTGTCGAGCGTATGGTAGACGACAAGTGGCTCGAATTTGGGAACCACTGCAATAAGGAGCGCGTCCCATTCATCGTCTACGCTAACGTGGAGTGCATTCTACGGAAAACAAAATCCGATAGGGAAAATGTGTCATCGTACATATGTCAACAGCACGAGGTATTTAGTATAGGATATTACGTGCGATGCGCGTACGACGACACGTTATACAGCCTCGCGACGGAAGTAATACGACGACATGTTATCGTATTACTTCCGTCGTGATGAAGGCTGTATAACGTGATTTGCGCAACAACTGAATGATTTGGCACATCGCATGAAAAATATCGTATCCGCCAATGTGTCCATGGAAACATTGTCTAAACAGCAATGGGGGCATACTGTAGCGCAATGCGTTGTCACATCTGCGAGAAACTGTTCGCGCCGGACGATACGCGAGTTCGTGATCATCTCACTGGTAGATACCGCGGTCCAGCGCATTCAAATTGTAACTTAAATTATAAAAATTTGTTCTATATTCCAATCGTATTTCACAATTTATCGAGCTATGATGCTCATTTTATAATTAAGAAAATTGCTACTGCGTATGATGGATATGTAGATGTACTACCGATAACGAAGAAAAAATATATTTCATTCACTAAACATGTCGATAACAATAAAGATAAAAAAAAATAAAAAGAATTTTAAAAGAAAAATAGTGTAAAATTAAGATTCATTGATTCTTTCAAATTTCTAAATACAAGCCTCGATAAATTGGCGTCGTATCTCGATAAAGATAAATTAAAAATTGTACGTTCCGAATTTTGCAAGTTCAGCGGGGAGGATTTCAATCTTCTCATACGAAAAGGTGTCTTTCCATACGAGTATATTGACTGCATCGAAAAATTGCAGGACACGCGCTTACCATCGCGCGAATTATTTTTCAGTTCGTTGATAGGCGATACCGTATCCGAGAGCGATTACACTTACACCGTGAATGTATGGCAGCGATTCTCCATCCGAACGCTCAGCGAGTACAGTGATTTGTACTTGAAAACTGCTGTCTTGTTATTAGTTGACATTTTCGAAAATTTCCGCAATAGTTACTGTCTCGATCCCGTGCATTATTATACATTACCAGGTTTCACGTAGGACGCCATGCTGAAACATACGCATGTAAGATTCGAGTTGCTCACCGATGACATTGATATGGTCATGTTCATTGAGCGCGGCGGTCTCAGTCAATGTTTCAACAAATACGCACAGGCTAATAACAAGTACATATTCGTTCGATTCATCGAAACTGTCGTCGTACTTGATGTATTATAATGTGAATAATTTGTACGGATGGGCGATGTGTCAACCTTTGCCATTTGCCGAATTTCAATGAATTCGAAGACCTTTGACGCTGTGAACTTTGACGCGATTGCTCCGGATTCATCCACTGGTTATATTCTCGAGGTCGATCTCGAGTATCCGCAGCATCTACACGACCGACACACTGATCTATCTTTCTGCCCAACGCGCGATAAACCACCCGACAAGCGAAAATAAACTTCTAGCGTCGTCGTACGATAAGCAGCGTTACATCATCCACTATCGCAACCTGCAGCAATGTACTCGTCACGGTCGTCGCGTAACAAAGATCCACCGAGTGATACAATTCGCTCAATCTCCATGGCTCCGCAATTACATTGAATTCAATACACAATTTAGAACGCGCGCAAAAAACGATTTCGAAAAAAATTTGTATAAACTAATGAACGACACGGTATTCGGTAAGACCACGGAGAATGTGCACAATCATGTTGATGTAAAATTAATAACAAAATGGGACAATATGGCGCGGGGGCAATGATCGCGAAACCGAATTTTCACAGCCGCAGTATCTTTGCGAAAAATTTGATCGCCGTCGAAATGCGCAAACTCGAGGTAAAGTTCGACAAGCCGATTTACGTGAATATGTGCATACTCGACATATCGAAAGTCTGCTTGTACGAATTTCACCACGAGTACATGTATCACCGATGTATCGCGACAAATGCAAGATCATGTATACCAACACGGACAGTTTCATTTATCATATAGAATGCATTTACAAGAATGTGAAACGCGATATCGCAAGATTCGACACGAGCGATTATCCGGCAGACAACGTATACGGTATGTCTCTCGTGAATAAAAAAGTATCCGGCCTGATAAAGGACGAAAATAATGGTGCGATAATGATCGAATTCGTTGGACTAAGAGCGAAGATGTACGCAATAAGAATGGCAAGAAGGACACTAAAAAGGCGAAAGGTGTAAAGAATACAATTGTAGTGCGAACGTTCGATGATTACACGCGGTGTTTGAAGAGATCGAAATGACTCGCCATCAATCGTGTATACGATCTAAATTACACGAGGTGTATACGATATCCGAATCGAAAATCATTCTGAGTCCATACGACAAACGATATGTAGTACCGAACTCGACGGAGACATTACCGTGGGGCATTGGCGGATACCTTTGTAATATATGTTACTATTATGTATTCCTTATTGTAATTTATACTTTTTTCATATTTATACAAATATTATTAGCATGTTTTTATGTAATAGCATTTATTATTATTAGTATTACGATTATTATACTTTCATATAATATCATATGTTTTTAACATTTACATACTACTAGTATTTCAATTTTACATTTTATGTATCCCATATTTTTTATCATTTATGAGTATTACTATTATGTACTACTATTATTTTAATTTACGCGTAATGCATACTTTTTTTACATTTATATCTGTATACTCCAAAACGAAGATGGAAAGAATAATAAAAAAAAAATACTTTTATATATTTATATATTAATATATTTTTTATGTGTAGAAATAAAAATACACGAATCAAAATTTTATCAAATGACATTGTTTTTGTGTGCGATCCATCGAATCCCACTTAACGTACACTTTATCTCCTTTCTGGCGCAGTATTTTCTCCACGAGATACAGATGAGTAGCGCGATGCTGAAAAACGCTCCAGCGACGGATTTTCTGCGATAGTCCTCGAGTAAATAGATAGTAAATAGTTACGGGATTGATACGCTATAGCGTAAGATATATCTTGTATAGCGTTAAGATATATCTTAATGATTGTAAACATCTCGATGATCCAATTTAGTGTATAACCCTTCTCAAAAATTGTCTTGTACTTGCTCACGCGTACCGAATCGCCCACTTTAAACGAACTTTTGATGAACCAGCAATCTTTATCACACCGTGTCCAAGAGTTATCGCGATCGCGGGAGTTACGTCGGCAGGTCGCATAGTCCGATGCTTGCGCGCGTTGTAATCTGACGCGGCAGCTCGTCGATCCACTTGTAATTGCCGTTGAGTGTGAACATGTCGTTTTTGAGCGTGCGATTGAATCGCTCGACTACTGACGCTTTCAATGTCGAATACATGGAATGGTGATTAACGTCGTTTTTTCAAGATTTTCTGCACATAGGCGTTGTAAAATTCCTTCCCCATATCCGTTTGTAAATTTTTCGGACATCTTCCACTCGCTCGAATTATCTCAGCGATGGCATCAGCCATCTCGCTTTCATCCTTGTTCTTGAGCAGCCCACACGTACTTGCTCAACACATCGACAATAATGAGTATGTAGTGATGGCCTCCGTTGAAGCCTGAGTACGGACGCATCTCGACGATATCAGCCTGCTACAGATCGTCGTATCCTCGAATTGACGCGCCTTCGCGCGTCGGAAAATTTCTTCTTACCGGAGCATGCAATTCCTCGATGAGTCCACGTCTCTCGGAGCTAATTTTTCTCTTTTCGCTGGATCTCTTTTTCGTGATTTCAACGCATAATACACAGAGCAAAAGAATTTTTTTTTCTCACTGACACCACTCGACTGACTCGTTTCGTCTATACGCGATTTAATAAGACCGGCTTCGCAAAGTTCCTCAATGATCGACAGCATCTCGTTGTCGTGAGTATTGCCCGCTCGGGCGAAGCGTTGAGAAATCGTAGACGATTCATCAGCTCATCCCAATGCACATAATCAATCGCGTTGTCATTCAATATCATTGCATGAGATAATCCCTTTCCAGATTTCTTCTTCTATTTCTTGGGTGTGATCGACATTCTCGGCGATTACGTATTTGTACTTGTATCCCCTATTGCTCAATAATCAGCCCTGCGATTGATGCTTGTGTTTGTGCGCGTTCATCAGTAGCATGCTTTTGTACTTGTTTATATCATCTTCCGTGTAGAGAAGATAGTCGAGAATTCTCTTGAAAATCAACTCGTAAAGATTAGATATACCGACATATCGTACAATCGATAATTATGTTGTCCGCATCATCCACGTCGAAACGTTTATTGCCAAATATCAATCCATTCTTGTATAGGTAAACGCCGTACACATAATCTACATCGCTCTTCTGTTTATCTCGCATTTCCCTCAGCACAGCTTCGACGTACTTTTGACTCAGCGGGTTCGTAATGCCTCTCGACATTCCGACGTTTGCAGCTGATTTTGAACCTTCATCGCTAGTGAATCTTCCATCTTTTCGAAAATTCTTCGAAAAATCTTCTTTGTCTAACGACTCTATTCTATCGGTACGCGGAATGAAGATTATCGGCTGTACACGTGCGATCGATTATCGGATTTACGCGGAGTCGCGGAACGCTTGAACGCGTCTCGCGCGCTTTCTCTCCCTCCTCCTCCTCCTTCTCCTCTTTCCTCTCACGCTTGGAGGCAGACGCTGCATCTCTTTATCGCGCGCATGGGGTTGTCAACAATCTGCTGCAGAGGTTTGATAATAGGCTTAAAATGTCTGTCCAATGCCATGTCCTCCTCGATTTTATCGGTCTTTAGAGCGCGTTTCTTGCGGATCGACTCGCTCGTCTTCTCGATCTCCCTCGCAATTTTTTCACGCGCGCGCACATCAGTCATGTTCGTCTCTGGCGAAGTATCGACAACGATTAGTCAGTATCGCGAACTCGTTAAATCCCTTTTTGTATCTCCCATCTTTAAACGCACTGTCTTTGTCTATCACTAAAAATCCATATTTTTTTGCCAACAGTCGCGACAGAACAAACAAAATTCATCGTACGACATATCAGTATTCACGTTGTATTATTGATCGTTGTAAACGTGTTCAATCCTCAAGTTGGTACAATCCTGTTTAAACAGGATCAACAGGTTCGCGTTGTCGTGTATCAAATGTTTAGTTATCCTCGCGTCTGACAGAGATAGAAGCAGTCAACGTACGCGTCATCGAAAAGTATTCTCTCACCGCATTTGCTTGTCGCATGCTATATTATCAAAGATAAAAATAGAATTTGGGCGCATACCGCTCGATGGACATCGTTGTTGGAGAACGTAAAGTACCCGATTTCGTCGATAGATGTAAATAAATTTTCGAGATATCGATATTTTGGTTGCAGCGATTTCGAGTAGACGTACACATTCTCGAAACGTATGCCATTTGGACTCTCGAGCAAGCTTATGAGAACGTTGATTTTACCACAATTCGATGGGCGCAAATGATCGCGCGTATAGTACTCGGTAGCACTTCGCCGTGCTTGCGCTTCTCCGCGCTGCCTCCCATCATTCGCGATTTCGCGTCACAGTTTGTGATGTGTATCGTTAGCAGTTGCAGCACGAATTTCATGCTCACACTCAAGACTATGCGATCTCGAATGACTATTTAAAGATGCGCGAATCCATGAATCGTGCAGTAGCAAAATGCTGTATCATCCTTCCGATATTCGAGACTTGAGCGTCGAGCAACTGCAATATATACCGAAGGTCGTACTCTTGCGCGTGTACGCAACTACATCGAACACGTCTGAGACAAGCTTCCGGAACACGTGAAGGCAGATTTAGAGGTTTGAATCTATCCTCGCTGCGACGAACACTACAATCAGCCGTGGCAGCGAATGCACATTGACGGCCCCGCACCGAAGATAAAAAACTGTAGCGAATCAGCGTCGCGCAGCGGTCTACTGAATCGAGCGATAAACGCGCATCCTTTCGACATACTCCGAACTACCAGTTTTGCGGCTCGGGCACTCAGCTTACGAAGCAACTAGCCAGAGGTAACGAGGGCATTAATTCGCTGGCCATTGCGTACTGAGAACACGACATTGCGTATTCTCGGAGCAACAATCTCACCGATAGATGCGCAGCGGACAAGATACTCGCCGATAAAGCGCTAGAACGCGTCACTGCGAGAGATTCGGCTCTGCGAGCCGAGAGAGCCGTCGCAGCTGTCGTCTGGGCAGCGATGAAAGCCAAGACTAAAATCGACATGGGGATGAAACTGAACAAGAAGAAGACGACAAGGAAAAAGGGGACGAAAAAGAGGATACTTCCAACAGCGAAACGAGGCGGTGCGTTACCGTTTCTGCCAATGTTGGGCGCACTCGGATCTTTGATCAGCGTGGCGAAAGCGCCAAAGCGCTAAATGACAGCAAAGCCGCGCGACGTCACTCGAGGAGCTGCAACATCACAATCGCGCGATGCAGAGTCGCGGACTATATCTCGCTCCGTACAAATACATGCGCGAACTATATTTCGGCTCGTACAAACATGGACATGGTATAGCTGCAAAGAATAAGAAAACGCCGAAAAGATAATAAAAATGCCGTCTGGTGCAACTACCAATGTGCAATTGAACGAGCTCGCGAGATGTATGCGCGTATCATATTTTAGAGACGTTTTCATGCGTAACACGTCACCGACGAGCGGCACGCACTGAGACGAAAGCGTAAATCTGGACGATGCTACGGGGCCTGGTACTCACTGGATAAAGTACGTGAAGAGGAACCGCGTCGTGTACTTTGACAGTTTCGGTAATCTTCGACCGCCCAAGGAACTGGTGTGATATTTCGAGAACGGTGCTATGACCATAGAATACAATCATATGTCCTATCAGACGTACGATCAGAGCTTCTGTGGACAGATGTGTCTGCGGTTTCTACAAACGTTAAACGCGCGTGAATTTAAAAAGCTCGACGAGATCTGTGAAATCTTAGTATTAGTCGAATGCTTTTTCCGTCATGTCGTTGACATTTACGCTGAGTGGAAAGAGCACCGTTCTCGTGGCGAATTATTTTCCCGCATAGATTTGAGTGACGAAGATTACGAGCTGGCGATTTTTGAGACTTATCACACAATATCGAACGTGAATGAATCGAACAACAAATTTTATTTCAACAAAGATGTGGAAATTACAATTCCCGAAGATTCATATGAAGTGCGAGATATAAATGAATTTTTGAAGCGCGATTTTACAGAAATGTCCACACCGCGACGTACTTAAAACCGTTGACGTAGTGCATGGTGACAATAATAACAACAACAATGACACTGATGATAATAATGGAGAATACCCGATTATGCTCCGCGCAAACTATAACATGATGAGATGCGAGATTAGATGTGCATACAGAATAAACTTTGGCAAGCCCAACAGTATTGGATCGCTGCTGGGATTCTCGTCAAAGCGTATACTGCGGCCGCGAAGGTGGCGAATCGGACGTGTCGATTAACATAATGAATGTAAAGTGTATCCGCGTTATCCGCGTAGAGTGTAACGTAACCGCGGGCGCGTACAGCAATGACAAAAGCGCGCACACGACACGAATTTTCGCTGAGCGTGCCTCCAGGATGTAAGATATCGGAGAGGCCGGCGCAAATCATTTACCTGCCGATCATCGCACGGAGCATTACGGATCTAATGCATCATCGACCAGAACGAATGATTGCTCGATTTTCGAGGAGAAGATCACCGTTAGATTGCACGTACGACAGCAGTAGTGATAACGTGAGCGTGAGATGCTCGTGCTGAACGGAACGGAGTGTACGCAGAGAGATAACGCATTTTTTACAAGGCCAGTGATGTCACAGTTCGATAACACTCGCTCATCCAACTGCATTAGACAGAAGAAGAAGAAGCTTAGCGTATCAAACGTTACATTTTTAAAGTTTTTGAGATTAGCGGTGTGCAATATTTAAGATGATTGATATCCTAAGCATTAAAGATGATCTTCGATGATCGCATCGTCAAGATTAAGATTCACATGTACAGCCCGTTCGCCAACACAACGTTCAGGTACAGCGACGAAATAAGAATACTCACACAACAATAGGATCTGTACACACTGCCGTACGAAAGCTTTCTGTACATCGAGGGAAAACTGACTAAGAACAAAATGATCCAGAGTGCTCACGTGACATTGAGAAATAATTGCATCGCATTCATATTCGATGAGATTCGATATGAACTCAACGGTGTGGAGATTGATCATAACAGAATCGTGGGCATAACTAGCACGCTCAAAAACTATGTAACAGTGTCATCCGACAATAGCGTGATTCTGCAAAATGCCAGCTGGGATGCGCAGACTATTGCGGCCGGATATTTTAATTTCTGTGTACCTCTACGTACTGCTGGGATTTTGCGAAGATTACAAACGCGTGGTGATCAACTGAAACGCTCGTCACGAATTGATTTTAATACGAGTGCGCAACGACAACAATTGTCTGACTGGAAATCTGGCGACAGAACTAACGCTCGAAGTATTCAAAGTACAGTGGCGAATGCCGCACGTGTTATTGAGCGAGATAAATAAGCTGTTGATGTTACGCGCTTTGGAAAGCAGACAATATCTGAGCATGGCTTTTCGCTCGTGGGATCTGTACGAGTTTCCGTTCTTGCAGAGCACAACCAAACATTCGTGGGCCATCAAGACGGCTACTCAGCTCGAGAAGCCGCGCTACGTCATTTTCGCTATGCAAACAGGTCGAAAAAATGTCATGTCTGAAGATATAAGTCGATTCGATTCAATTGCAGTCGAGTCAATTGCAAATTAACCAATCAGGTAGAGAAACTCTACCTGAATTCAGAATGTTATCCATATGATGACTTGAATCTGGATTTTGATAAAAATAGATAGATAGCGATTCTGTACGACTTGTACGCGCGTTTCTGCAAGGTTCTCTACTATGGATATGAGTATCTCGAGCCGAGTCTCACCTTTATGACTTTTTTACGTAATGATCTGTTCGTGATCATCGATTGCTTTCGACAGAACGAATTAGTCAAGAGTACACCGTGGACGTGCGATTAGATTTTGAATGTAAGGAAAACATGTCCGCAAATACAACACCTATTGTCTCATTATACACAATCGCGTGGTTCAGTATAATTGTTCAGTACATTGACCAACATTGTGCGCAAAATCACCTAAGCGCACTTCCGACATGATATAAAATCTACGATATTTCACATTCGAGCGCAATCGACCGCAATCTTCTCAACAACATGCTTGTATCAACGTTCGTGGATCTGCAAGAATTCATTGTTAACAAGAAATTTATTGTAAAGGAAGTAGCGGTGTTGAAACAAGAGACCATTCTCATTACATTTTTACGAGTTCCGTGTCATGGAAACTTTTGACAAGATCCAACAGGTCTTGCGCTTCCTGATTGAGTGCTTATCACCATGGATTGCTATGGGAGAACGGGGTGATCCCGAGGCGAAACGCGACAGCTGTATTTGAACATGATGTTATCGTGTACGTTAAGGGAGAAACGAACGTGACTATGGAACGAGAGCGAGAACGCATATACAGACCTTGGATGCAGTTTAAACATGGAAAACATGGAATCTTTAACTAATCTGGATATTGCTAATACTATGCGATGTGGATAACATGTTAAGAATTGCGCGGACATGAACTGTCGCTGTCTCTCGAAATGTGGAAGGGCCTCTACGAACAAAAATGGAATATTTACAAGGTGTTACGAAACGAATATAAAGATAATTTTATAAGCATTGGACCGCTAATCGTCAGCATTTACACGTTGAATGATGCTACGCTCGTACGTCTCGATTCTTCATCCGTACGCATTACGATGACCGAAACGACGCTACTACGTTTGAGTTTGACGGATGTATCGACGTAACGTTCGAGCGATTAGTCCGACTTGTCGATACGATTGATGTCAAGTATCGCCAGACGCGATTATCTAACATCGCTTCTGAAAACGCTATACGTGATAGCACACAGTGAACATTTTCAATGGATATTAGCTCGTCGATTGTGAACTATTGATTTTAGCTTTTAATACGTACAAAAAAGAAACGATGTAATAACATGGGAATAAAAAAAATTGTTTCGTTCCTATTACTATATATGTACTATACTTTCTTTACTTCCCATCCATTCATCCATCCATCCATTCATCCTATACCTCAGCGCGTCATCATATTCCGTTTAGATAAATAATAGTCACGCTTATTTTTTTGTCGTATCACGAATCATATACGTATGTACTTACGCATGTATGTATGTATGTATGTATATATGTATGAACATATATGGTATATGTATAAGTGTATGTATAAACGTATGTATGAATGTATATGTATGAATGTACAAAATATGTATGAACGTATGTATCTTTCCACGTAAGAAAAAAAGGAATTATCGGTGTGAAGATAATGCAGCGTGAACTTTCAGCAATTCGCAAATAATCGCGGCTACTATATATTAAGCTACTCTTATAAAGAGTGCTGCAACGATGTAAGTGATAACTTTTCTCGTGACGGTAGTTATGATCTGAATGTTGTTTTATATACAACTGCCGCCTAAAGATAAATTCTAGACAGGCTCGCTGCGGCGAAGATTGATTCTTAGAGTCAGTCTTTGTCTTGCTTTGTCCGCGCGTGATCGGATGTTAATGCATTATCGTTTTTGGAAAGTGTGATCGGCTTCAAACGCGCAATTGAGTTTATGTTACTCTTTTTCGAATTCTACATATTGTTTTTTGTCATAATCGCATAAGCGGCATTTTCGATTCTGGTCATATCGATCTCTATGTTAGAGTCAGGGCCATTCACACAAAGAAGAAGTTAACAAATATGGGTGAAAACAAAAAAATTGAGGAGACAGCCTTCTCCTCCTCTTCAAAGTGATACAGTTATTATCGATATCACTCAGTTACATGTTAATCAATTACATTTATATACATCGCATCATCGAGATTGCCGATGAAGTGGATGACCTTACACGAGTGCGTGTAAACAGAATTAAATTCAACCATCTCATCGACAAATTCAACATCTCGATGATGAGATGGAAGAAGAGGAAGTGGAAGAGGAAGAGAAAGTGGAAGAAAAGATAGAAGACGAAAACGCCTTGACAATCGAGTTGAAAGAGGAAGAGGAGGAAAAGGAGAAGGAGAATGAAAAGAAGAAATAACATTGATTTGAAGGGTGTGGATAAGATAAAAATATTTTATTATATATATATTTTTT
>NW_017259201.1:106024-116657 GCF_001594045.1 Atta colombica
GTACTGCGGCGCATTTTGGGGTGGACACGGGGTCTACGGCGACAGCAGCAGAATCGCGGCGGTGGCGGCGGCGGTGGCGGGGTGGTGGCGGCAGCGGCGGGATGTGGGGTGACGGTCCCCAGTGATACGTGATGCCACAACATGATGGCATCATTATAAACATCAATAGCGCAGGGCCTTCCCGCGCCTTCCTTCCTCCTTCTCCGCATCTACCAGTATCCGCCGCGCCTTCTTCCCCGCGCCTACGAGTACCCCCCGCGTCCCGCGCTCCCCTCTAGCCCTATGGGTTAAGGGAGAACCCGCCTTGCTATACTACTCATAACATTTATTTTTCTACCTTTTTTATCAGTCCCTCCCTTATCCTCCCCCCTTCTTCCTCAAAGTCTGCACCAATATTCCTCTATCCATCAAATCAAACATCGCTTTCAAATCTACAAATAATGCTATTAGTTTCCTCCTTTTTTCCTTAACTGCCTATTTATTAAAAAATTCAATACATATATATTATCTATATTCCCATCTCTTTTTTGAAACCCGCTTGATTCGGTGGATAGAGAATTAATCCCATCCCTTCGTCTTTCCTCAATTTTTCCGCCAACGTTTTCGTATACATCTTATACAATATCAGCATTATCGACACCCACCTATTCTTTACCTCCTCTCCCTTTCTTTATTACCAGCACTACTGTTCCCTCCTTTCATTCGTTTGATCATCCCCCATCTTCTCTACTTCCATTGTTCTTTCATCTTTTAAATTCCTAATTATCTTTCTTACTTCTTCTCTACTTAATTCCTTTCCTATCTCCCGCTTCCTCCTTTCTCTTTTTCCCCCTCTTATCACATTTTCTTCCACCTTCCTCCCCCCCTAATAACTCTTTGAAATATTCCTCCCACTCTCTCATCTCTGTCCTTTTATTTATTCCCTTTCACTTCTTCCTTTTCCTATTTATTATTTTCTAATTTCCTTTATCTCTCATTCTTCGCTCTCTGTATTTCTCTTTCCCACCTGTTATGAGTGCTGATTGCACAAGTGACAATTGCACCACGAACGTGCAAGAAACGTGCAAAAAACAATTAAATAAATGATTGCCGAAACTGATTTATTAAATATACTCAAAGTTAAATAATTAGTATAAAAGAAGGCTCTGAGCGAATATAAATTGTAAATTTAAGGCGCGGAAGCTTCTCGCCCGAACGCTGACGGGCCAAAGACGGGCTCAAGCATTCATCTCTGACTTCTTTTCACTACATTCTATATCTCCCTCCATTCTCTTTCCTTCCTTTTTTTTCCTCTCTCCATTTATATATTTTCAAATACCTTTCTTATTTTCCCTTCCACTTCCTTCAAGCTCTCATTCACTTCCCTTCATTCCATTCTCCCTCTCTAAATATTTCCTTATTTCCCTCATCCTAGACTCCCCTACATATTCCTTTCCCTTCCCTTCCATCTCCTCTTCTCCTATCCCTATCTGCCTTTCCTGAAATTATCAATGGAAAATGATTCGAATTTATTACATCCTCTATTTTCATATAATATATTTTTTCCCTCATCCAATATATAATCAATATATAGTTACTGAGTCCCTTAATTTCCTTTATCATCTCCTTTTCATGCCCATTTAAAATTGACCATCTCTTCTCTCTCATAAATTCTACTAACTTATTTTACTAATTTACTTCCATTCTTGTTTTCCTTTCTATCTATTGTCTCTCTCTTTCTTCTTCCTTTTCTCCCTCATTCTCTTTCTTTATTCTTCCTCCCTCTCACCGTTCTCGCATTAAAATCCTTATCACCGTTCTTCTTCTTCTTCTTCTTTTCCCTCTTTTTATTTCGCTAGAGCCTCCAACTTTCTTTTCACATTCCAGTTAACATATAGGTGTACAACTTTGCTTCCGCCGTTTTTTTTCCGAAATTCGAGGCTTTATTGTAAAAAACTGGTTATACATTTATGATTCAAAGTATTGTCCATCGCTGGCCACTACTTTCTCCCATCTTTCGGGTAGCGTACGAATCCCGCGTCGAAAAAACTGGTCATCTTTTGAGGCTATCCACGAATCGATCCAATTTTTTACTTCTTCATAAGACCAGAAGTGCTGGTCAGCCAGGCCGTGTGCCATTGATTAAAGAAAAATAAAAAAAGATAACGGTAAAAAATGTTGGGAATGTGGTAAAAAGGGACATTTCTGATCAGAATATCGAGTAAATCGGTAAACCAATAATCGGGTGGGGTGCGTCCGACTGATTTCAGGGATACCCCGAGAAACAATTGTTGTAATAATAATCAATGTTCTTTTAGGTTTAATAAACTTAAACATAATTTAACAAGTTTTTGTTTTCAAGGAGAAATAAATAATAAGCGTTGTGTTTTGAGAATCGATACAGGCTCATATGTGTCAATTTTAAATGATAATTTAATTGAGTTGAGTAAAATTAAATGTAATGTTTGTGTGTCAATGTAAAATTAAAATAGATAACTGTAATTTAAAACCCCATGGGAGAAAAGATGTCGATTAACTATAAAGTGTATATAAAGGTTCGACTAGAAAACTATTTGGTTGAAATTCCAATGTGGCAAAAATCAATGATGAATGTATTCTTGGTATAGACTTTCTCGAAAAATTCAATTTAGAAAATATCTTTGAATCTTTGGTCAAAAAGGAACAAGGAAGAACGAAGTTCAATGTTTTTGCATAAATAAATTGTCTGATTTTGATGTTTCCTCGAATTTAAAGTGTCTTTTCGACAGGAATTCTGAACATTTAACGCAATTTCAGAAAAAGCTTTTTGCGGAATTATTAAATGAATTTTGTGATGTATTTTATGAGCAGATTATTGCAGGAAATTATGAGATGGGAGAACATGAGATTAATTTGAAAGATTCTCTTTCCATTAAACAAGCTCCTTGTCGAGTTCCATTTCATATAAAGGCAAAGGTGAAATTATAAATTAAATGAAATTATTGAAGAAATAAGAGAACAGGGAGTAATAGTGGAATTTGTAAGTCCTTGGATGTCACCAGCTATTAGGTGTACAACTTTGCTTCCGCCATTTTCCTATAGCTATATATTACCGATGGCTTTAGCGGTAAGTGGTCGAAATAAATAGATCATACAATAAACTTAGGCATCTGTCAACATAACCCCATAGAAACATTAGTCGATTTGTGTCTGCATCATAAAGTTATTCTCGATTGAAAACGTCAGTTTACGAGCCAAATTCTCGTCATTTGCGGGAGGTTTTAATTTTTTGTTTCAAGAAGAAATCTGCGGCTGAGGCTCATCGAATGCTCTCAAATACTTATGGTGAGGCCGCTATTAGTGAAAGAACGTGTCGTGAGTGGTTTCAACGCTTCAAGAACGGTGATTTTGACGTCGAAGACGGCGGTGGAAGAGAGAAGGTTTTCGAAGAATTGGAGGCATTACTTGAGCAAGACTCGTGTCAAAATCAAGAAGAATTGACACGATCATTGGGAGTGACTCAAGTCATTTCAAAACGCCTCAAAGCCATGGGAATGATTCAGAAGCAAGGAAATTGGGTGCCGTATGAATTGAAGTCGAAAGATGTTGAACGGCGTTTGTTTGCTTGTGAACAGCTGCTTGAAAGGTAAAGACGGAAGGGATTTCTGCATCGCATTGTGACTGAGGACAAAAAAATGGGTTCATTACGATAATCCCAAGCGAAGAAAATCATGGGGAGTTCCCGGCCATGCTTCCACGTCGACGGCCAAACCGAATATTCACGGCTCCAAGGTCATGCTCTGTATTTGGTGGAACCAGCTCGGCGTAGTATATTATGAACTGTTAAAACCGACTGAAACAATCACAGGCGATCGGTATCGAATGCAATTGATGCGTTTGAGCCGAGCATTGAAAGACAAACGGCCGCAATACAATGAGAGACACGATAAAGTGATTTTGCAGCATGACAATACTCGACCCCATGTTGCGAAAGTGGTCAAGACATACTTGAAAACGTTGAAATGGGAAGTCCTACCCCACCCGCCGTATTCTCCAGACGTTGCTCCCTCTGACTATCACTTGTTTCGATCAATGGCACACGGCCTGGCTGACCAGCACTTCCAGTCTTATGAAGAAGTAGAAAATTGGATCGATTCGTGGATAGCCTCAAAAGATGACCAATTTTTTCGCGGAATTCGTACGCTACCCGAAAGATGGGAGAAAGTAGTAGGCCAGCGATGGACAATACTTTGAATCATAAATGTATAACCAGTTTTTTACAATAAAGCCTCGAATTTCGGAAAAAAACAGCGGAAGCAAAGTTATACACTTTATATTTTAGTGAAAAAGAAAAACAGAACGATAAAATTCTGTTATTAAACGATAAAATTCGACTATCGCAGGCTAAATGCTATTACTAAAAAAGGATTCTTATTCTTTACCCCGAGTAGACATTTTCGACTTTCAGGTAGTTATTCCACTTTAAATTTAAAAAGTGAGTATTGGCAAGTTCGATCAGAAGAAAGAAAATTGCGTTTTCGGAAATGGGTTATGGCAGTTTAGGTTTATGCCATTCGGTTTGTGTGCCCCCGTGACGTTCGAGCGAGTACTGGAACAATTAATAATTCTCCGGGAATTACATTCGAAAATTTGTTTAGTCTATTTTGACGATGTGATTACTTTTTGGTGAAAATTTCGAAGAAATAATAGAAAATTTAAAAAAAGTATTTTTGTGAATGCAAGAAATAAATGTAAAAATTAATCCAAAAAAATGTGTTTTTTTCGGACGATAAAATATTTAGGGCATGTAGTTTCATCTGAGGGAATTTCTACGGACAGAGAGAAAATTGCTGCCATAATCAATTGGCCAATCCCACAAAACAAGAAGTATTTGCGAAACTTTTTGGATTTATATTACTATTATCGAAAATTTGTAAAAGGATTTTCTTCTCAAAGCCGCTTTATAAATTGACTAAGTATCAAGTGAGATTTATATGAGATAAACAGTGTAACGACTCGTTTAATGAATTGTGATGGGCTCTTAGTTCTTCTCCGATTTTATCTTTTCCACGAAAGGAAGAAAAATTTATTCTGGACATTGATGCATCAAGTTGCGAAATAGGAGCGGTTTTATCGTAATTTCAAAACGAAGGGGAAAAGATAATTTCTTATTGCAGTCTTATTTCTTATCACGTTCTAAGTAAAACGGAAAAAAATTATTGTGTAATGCGGCGAGAGCTTTTTGGCAATTGTCGAAGCAATTAAATCGTTTCACTATTACCATTTTGTCGACTACATGGTCAAGAGTTCGTGGTACGAACGGACCATACCTCGTTGAAGTGATTGATGTCCTTCAAGGACTTGGAAGGCCAATTGGCAAAGGCTTTAACAATATGACTTTCAGGTTATTTATCGGAAAGGAATTCTTCACGGAAATGCGGATGCCTTATCTAGACAACCCTGTGCGGCTGCCGAGTGCCAATATTGCGCAAGATCCGAAACCAAAGAGGCCGTTAAACTAAATAAATGTTGCTCGGATTGTGTTGTTTGAGAAAATTTTGAAACTTGGCGCCACGAGCAGTTGGAGAATTGCATCCTAGCATTGCAATTATTCTCCAAGGGAAGAAGATCGGAATTCGGCCATCTTGGCAGGAAATTGCATCCGGAGAGGCTTTTACTAAGATTTATTGGTCTTATTGGGATTCCTTAGAACTTAGAAATGGTGTATGTATTCTACAAAAGGTGGGAGGCGCCGAATTAAAAAAATTTCGTTGCTCAGCTAGTCGTCCCTAAGAATCGGATTCAACAAATACTGAAGCAGGCGCATGACTCTCCATCCGGAGGACATTTTGAAATCAACAAAATCTTGGAGAAGATTCGAAAGAGCTTCTACCGGGCGTCCTGTAAACAGGACGTTGAAAATTGGTTGTAAGATCCGTAATATTTGTGTCGCTAGGAGCGGTTCGGAAAAAAGGGAATTTCCACTTCAGATTTATAACATTGGAGCTCCATTTAAGAGAGTTCAAATGAACGTACTTGGTCCACTCCTGACAACTTTTTCAGGAAATAAGTATTTTTGATCGTAGTTGACTGTTTTACAAAATGGACTGTTTTACAAAATGGATAGAGGCTTTTCCTTTGAAAAATATTCGAGCAAAAACTATCGCACAAACCTAAATCAAGTCATCTCGAGACGTGGAGTTCCTTTAGAAGTTCATCAGATCAGAAAAGAAACTTTAAGTCCAAAGTTTTGCGGGACCGCAAGATTTTATCACGATTACTTGGAATCAGGAAGACAAGAACGTCTGTTCTACATCCTCAGTCAGATGGTTGTAGAACGCCAACATCAAATGATCCTAAATTATTTAGCCAAGTTTGTAGCTGAAAATCAGAGGGATTGGGATCGCTGGATTCCAATGTACTTGCTGGCATATAGATCTTCAAAACACAAGACTATCGGAGTAACACCGGCAGAGTTATATTTCACTCAGGATCTTAGGCTTCCTATATTTCGAGGAAATCCCCCTGTATCTGAAGAACAGTGAATGACTATTTGAGGTTAAGAAAAAGTTCATGGAAAGAATTCATGATCAAGTTAGGAGTCATGTTAATATAAAATCTTCTCGTACTAAAACCTGGTATGATCAGAAAGTCAGGCAAATTTATTTTAAAGTAGGACAAAAAGTTTGGTTCCTCGAAGAATCAAGGATAAAGCTCCAAAACTGCAAAATAGCTGAGAAGTCCGTATTATGTAGTAAGGAAGCTCAGTAACGTTGTGTATTGTATTCATAAATCGAATAAGAGCAAAAATAAAACCGTACATACAGATAGATTATCTTGATAGACGAGAGAAAAAAGATGGATCATGATGTAGGAGTTAAAAAAAAAAAACTATACTAAGATCATACCGAGTATCAATTAATTTATTATTTCTGTAGTACAAAAATGCGCGGTGTTAAAGCCCTTTTGTCGAGTTTCAAATAATGGAGATCTTTTGGCTTCGCAAACATATTAGCATACGGCAGGAGAATTTATTAAGAGACGAACTTGTTAAAGGAGCTGTTTAAGGATTTGTTCAGGAAGAGCTTTTGTAGAGAAAATAATGGCGGTCTTTTGGTTTCGCATACATATCACCCAGCGTACATGGCGCATAACGATGAAAGCAGCGAGAGGATTTGTTAAAGGACTTGTTTAAGGATTTGTCCTGGAGAAACTTTTGTAGAGATTTTTTTTAAAAAGAAGATTGCCCCGCCCGTGGTTTTTGAGCCACGGTTTTTCCATGGGACGAAGGACAAATGCCGAGGCGGGGACTGGAGATAGAAGTGTTGTTGCTTCAAGACATTCTTTTATTCCCCTCTCAGTCCAAAAAACGAAGAGTCGCAAGGCTCAAGAGAAAAGACAAGAGAAAAAAAACATCTCCTTCGTGATGTTGGAGGAATGCCCAGAACGTGTTCCTCCGGAAGATTGACCAACTCCTAAGGAAGGACTGAAAAGAGGTCCAGAAGTAGAAGGAAGCCTCAGTCTGGGTAACGGATCCTAAGAAGACTAAGCACCAAGAAAACTATTGCGGCAGCACAGAAAGAGGGCAGGAAGTTGATCGGGAGCCCGAAATTCCCGGGAGAAGAATGTTCGCAAAGCGAATTTTTAAAAAAAAAGCGACACGATTATCGGGACAATTTTTAAGAAGAAAGATAGTGTTACGTACTCCGTCGCATGCTGCGCTGTATCGATCGTGGTATCAAGCCCAGACAACGTCGTTGTTGATGGTCTGCGACAGGCAGATCTACGGAGAGCAGTCATTCGTCCGGATATGCTTTTCTGCCAAGATATTCCATATAATATTCCATATAATATTTTACGGAGTTCCTTGTTTGCTCGTGCTATACTTATTTATTAATAAAAGGGTTCCTTGTTATTTCCTTACAAATCCTTTCTTTCCCATGACTCGAAAGAACGTGTCGCGGTCGCGAGTGTGAATATTGCGAAGACGGCGCAATAATACTTTTCCACTACCCATTTCTGAACTCCGTTCCACCTCACCGCTACTTGTCCAACACCTAATAATTTTTCTAATCTCAATCCCTTTCTTCTTTATTTCCTTCTCTGTCTACAACTCTTTTCCTCCACTTCCCCTCACACTCTCTCACCCTTCCCTCCACTCCCTCTCTCACCTCCACTCACTTACACTTTCTTACACCTCTCTCTCTCTCTCTCCACTTTCATCCTTTGTTCTGCCTACTCACAAATCGTCCACTTTATTCTGTTACATCCGAAACGGAAGTCCGATTCTTCAATGTAGGAATAGACTTTTGCGGACCATTCCGTGTTCGATAGTCAAAGAGACGCAATGCCAAGGTTGTAACCTTGTATGTACCAGTTGTATGCTTTGCCGTAAAGACAATCCATCTAGAATTTATCTGGGATCTAACTACAGAATGTTTTATCAATGTTTTCAAGCGCTTCATAACGCAAAGAGGAAGATCATCTAACATCTTTTGCGCAACTTTTGTCAAGGCCAATAAGAATTTGAAGAAAACTCTCAAGCTTCTCAAGTCAAGACATGCAAGAAAAATTATTTTCTATTATGACTGAATAAGATATGAAATGGCACTTCATTCCTCCAAGAACTCCAAATTTTGGGGGAATTTGGGAAGCTTCTAAAGGCTTTTAAATTCCATCTAAAAAGAAGACCAAAGATTGTAGGTACATTCTTATTGACGGTCAAAGAGATGTAAATTTTCATTGCAAATTGAATCCATCTTTAATTCCTATCCTTTGACTAATCTATCTAATGGCCCTAATAGTTTTCTCTCCTATCTCTCTCTTGGACACTTTTTCGGAGACGCATTTACTACTATAGAGAAACTATATTGCTGAACGTACCAGAAATCCGATTGAATCGATAGCAGAAAGTGGAACAAATGAAACAACATTTTTGGTCCAAGGACTATCTGTATCAACTTCAACAACAGAATAAATGGACGAAGCAAGAGGGGAAGCAGACTTCTTCAGCACAGAAATTTGATACTCTTGCGTGAAAACAACACCCCCCCTTCCCCCTACTTGGCCTATTCATGAGATTCATCCAGGGATGATGGTATCACCCAGGCAGTTATCATCAAGATATCCAAGAGATTCTTCAACCAATCAAATTTGTTTATTTCCAATCAAGGAAGAATCATGAAGATACCTATGCAATAATATAGTCATTTGCTTCACAGCCGGTGTTTAGCGTAATTTGAATTATTTTTTGTTTCGTAAAGTTAAAGGCAGCATTAAGTATTAGTTCGAGCACTTTATGCTATTCTTATTATCTCGTTCTAATAGAATTCTGTAGTTGTTATATTCGTAAGTTTAATTATCATCAGAGCAGAGATTGATTATCGATCTATTCACAGCAGCGCTAGGTTGTTCCGGTTAGATTTAAGAACGTGGCAGCTGTGCATCACTTCACGAGATCAAATAAAACAAGATTTCTCGTTACAAGGAGAAAAGGCAATGTATTGTATTGGTATTAATCTTTACACTCATTACATAACAGTCATAATCTTCATCATAATCTTAACAATATATGTCAAAGTCATTGGGATGCCCTAATCGATATTTTTACCATAAATTTATATTCAAACAAAAAGTACTTTCCTATATTTGAATAATTTATTGTCTAAAAATATTATGAAATCTTTAAAATATAATTTTGAAGCTTACAAAAAAATAATAGAAAAAAATATGATTTAAATGAACATAACCTCACATTCATGCGATTGAAGGAAAGCATGCTCTTGCAAGCTAGCTAGTTCCGCGCTAATCCAACGATGGCAGTAATTGTGAGAACCCCGAATGGTAGCGTAACCAACTTTTATGCTGACTGTCCTATCTCTCCCCAGCGCATCCAAGAGTTTATTTGTAAGTAAAATATCTCAAGCAATAGTGTGGATAAGACGTCCTTTGTAGACAACAGGAATAAAATGTAGAGTTTATCTGGAACGAGTGTCAGTACTGTTTACCCTGACCCTATCCTGAACATGGCATATATCTCGGCGTAGAGAGAACAACGAGAACATTCTTATGATTTTCTTTCAAGGCGGTCTCCCTCGTTATCTCGATTCCTATTTTCTCGCGAGATTTCAAACTACTCGCATTCTCCAACCAATATTACACGATATACAGGATAGAGTAGAGCAAGAAATGTAACTCCTAATGATATCTTCCCCCTCCTCAAAAATCTTTCCCCTAAATTATCGTTTGCTTCTATCATTTCTCAAATCAAACAACCTTAACATTTAAAACTTCCCAGCCGGGCTCGCATTCATGAGCCCTCTAAGTAACTTTTGTCTCGCATACGGAGCTTATATCCCCCCCCCCCCCTGTAACTCGATCGACTATTCTATGCTACTCTCGAGCAATATTGCTAGCGGGGATGCGTTTTCTTGCGCACGTGACTTCAACAGTTCGCAAGAATACGGATACCTTTAGAACCTCTAGGTAAACTACTAGATTTTATAGAGAGATACATAATTATTAAGCTTATTATAAGTAAAACAAAAAATTTAATTAAAATAAGATAAAGAAATTATAAATATAAGACTAATTATATATAATTAATATAAAAACGTGAAGAATATTAAAATAATTTTAATCATTTTTTTACATATTTTAAATAAAATATTTTATT
>NW_017259201.1:116998-121580 GCF_001594045.1 Atta colombica
TAATATTTAAAAAATAAAATAAAATATAATATATTATTTATTTAAAATCAATCATTATTAGATGAACATTGCTCGGCACATAAATTTTTGAGAATTGTGGAATTCTAGCTTCGAATCAACTTCAAAGTTTATGTAAGTGATGCCTTCAGTCTGAAAACTTGAATGATCAATACAAGTTGCAGAAATAGTTTTTACTAATAATCAATTTCTTTTTTTATTTTTTATGTCTGTAACTATTGAAGAAATCCGTTCGGCTTCAGCATTTGAATGGGAAAGAAAAAAAACCGCTTCTACTAATAATTCTAAATTGGATACATTTGTTCTCATTAAAATCTTTAAATTCTAAAACTTTTCTCTACATCTCATTTATTTCCAAATACGCTAATTCTGTTTTTTCTGAATTATTAAAAACTGATGAAGGGAGAATCCTCCATTCATAACATAATTTTGAAAAATCAATATTTCCTATACGCGCGGCAATACAAGTTAAATCTTTAATTATAATTTTAGCTTCATCAAAAAGAACAATATCCGAATTCAAAAAAATTAAATGTTGAAAAAAGACATCTTTATATGGTAAACGTTTTAACATCTCCCGAACTGCTGTTTTATGAAATTTGAAGCATTTTATTCTAATTTCTTGCGTTTTTTCTTTTCTAAAAGTAATGTTGCCAAAAGATTTTCGCACTGAGACCTCACATATATATCATTTAAATGAAGAATGTTATTTTCATTTTCCACATCTAAATTAACGATTTCTTTCAAAGCCTCAGAAGTCATAAAATTGTTTGCAATTTGTTGAATTATTTGCTGACTCTTTTCAAATAATTTATGTACTAAAATTTTGCGTGATTGAAAAAAAACATTAAAACTATTAAAAAAATTTTTTAATAGTTTTAATGTTTTTTTATTAATTTTAAAAACAATAAATATGATTTTATTGTAATATTATTTAATTCTGATAAAATAATTTCCACAGATTTTAACTTATTTTCATTTACTGTTAAAATAAAGAAATTTGTTAACACATCTCAATTGTCTAGAATTCTAACTACACACTTATAAAACCAGCCATCTTGTATTCATAATTTAAGAATTTTATTTTTTTCTACTTCAAAGAAATCTTGAAATTCTTTTAAAATTGCACATCTGTTTGCACTGCCCGAAACATAAGTGGCAATACTCTAATTAATTTTTCATATGATTTCGGTAATTCTTCACAAGCTTTACTAGCTACGATCGCGGTTGAATAGCAAATGCAATTTAATAATAATATTAAACCTGGTACTTCTGATTGTAAATGAGAAAAAAAGAAGTTTTTATGGCCAATCATTACTGATGCGTTATCACATTCCGATTATATTTTTTAAAGGTATAATATATTTTTGCACCCCATGTTTCACCTTTGAGTTTGATGTTTGATCTCTTTCTTTTTATTTCATGATAGTGCCGCTCAGAGAGCGCGTGGCCCATCGATGAAAATAGGTGATAGTCAGAAGGTGCTAGGTCTAGCGAGTAAGTGGGATAGGGTATGAGCGGCACTCGATTCTTACGAAGACGTCCGAAAATGGCTTGATGAGTGGTTTGCCTCGAAAGATGAGGAATTTTTTTGGCGTGGTATACACAAATTGCTCGAAAGATGGGAAAAATGTATAGTTAGCAAAGGCAAGTACTTTGAATAAATTTATTTTTGCTTCCTAGGAAAAAAAAATGTGTTTTTCTGATTAAAAAACAGCGGATTTATTACCTGGTATATATACGCCGCGGACACATCCGAGTACTCGAGTACCTACCATAGAAAAATTCTATTTTGAAGGACTATTAGTTTTTTATTAATTTATTTGATTTATGCACGTATTATGTAATAATAGAATACATGAAAATTAATATAAAAAAAAACATTTATTATATTCTATACATTTAACAAAAGTTACTGCATGTTCATTGCAGGCTTATCACATTGGGAGCAGATCTTTCATGTTTTTCTTTTCTTCTTGATTGTCTGTTTATAACAAATATAGCAGGAACTTTCTTCCTTCTGATGCATCTCTTTCAACTGTCAGACCTAAAGCAGTCTCCACAAGATTTACCGATTACATTTTCAATAGCGATTTTGGTGTTATAATTTCTCATTATTTGCAAGTTTTAAGATCGATCCTCATGGTTTGCAAGTTCTTCATTCAATTGGCGCATAAACAGCTGCCTCTGATTGTTTTTCTCGACAGCATTTTATTATGTTCATAATAAATTAGATAGGAACTCTGGTGAATTTTGCTGAAATTTTTGAAACTTCGTCGAAAATGAATTTTTCAGCTAAAAATCGCTGAAATTAAACTGAAATTTTGTTGAAATACTGAAATTTTGTTGAAAAGTATTCCAAAATATGGAATAATTTCAGCAACATTTTTCCACCAGGAAAACGAATGAAGTAACGTCTAACATGTCGAGAAACATAACTGGCAGTCTCAAAGTGCGATGTTGTGTATCTGCTGATCATTTGGTCCATGATATCGACGCCAGCTTTATTTATTATAATACGTAATAATGTGGAACTTCTTCTTAACATCATCGTTCACAGTCATGTCAGAATGTATCAGATATCAGATAGCATTTGATATCAGAATTATTGCTTCTTCGATATGTAAGAACACTGTATTACTTTTTCGTGGAATCCAAACACAGTAGAGTATATACTTCTCTCGATTTATTCGGAACCATCACACTTGGAATGTAAGATTTATTTTTCTTCAAAGTATCAACTAAAATTAATTTCCATGAAAGCAAGTTTTTGGCAAAAAGTAATATTGTAAAATAATTATCCATGGCGATATTTCTACCACTACTTCGGTACGCGGCTTTTCTTTTACTATTCTTTCTCTTTGGTTTTTCTCTCGAACATTATACGTTTTACTTGTGTAAATGATGCAAGAGATAGGCATTTTCAGCGTCACAAATTCATCAAATCTTGATGCCACAGCCAAGTGTTCCCGCTTTAACTATAGTAGCACGTCTGTGCGAACGAAGAACACGATTGGCACCATAGTGGAAGGGATAACATGTATGCAATTGGCTGGTGTCTTTGTCTAAATCTCTGTTCTCTCCATCTATGGATTGTTCATAGTAGATGAGTGTTACCAACTGTGAAACGCTAAACATGGGACGGTATTTATAGTTCGTTCTTATTTTAAAATCATCGTAAATAATGTCTTAAGATGCTAATACAGTCCTCGGATTAACTTATTTCTTAAGACTATACTTAAGACAGTCTTAAATGTAAGAATGGACTATGAATATCGACCTGTTCGCGTCATGAAGTTGACACTGAATCTTGTTTAACACACTTTATGTTTCTCTTTGTTATAAAAGATGAGAGGTGAGCAGGATACCCGGATGCATAACAACATTGATAAAATTGGGTGTATATACAAAGGTTAAATGTTGAATAGATGTTTCATTTGCGTTTTAAAACATTTATTGAATTGTTTATGAAATGGAAATTTAAACATGGAATTGTTTGAGTATTGAATATATTCATGATGTTTGATAGGTGTTCAAGAAGTGTGAAATGATGTTTCGGAATTTTGCAAATATTCAGAAGGTCTTTGAATTAATATATCCACTGAACATTTGTAGCATTCCGAAAACATCACACAATATTTCTCAAACGGCTGTCAAACATTATCGTAAACATCTCCTAAACAATTCCGTGTTTAAGTTTCCATCTTATAAACAATTCAATAAATGTTTTAAAAAAAAAATTAAACATCCCTGATAGAAATTTAGATAAAGAGCAAGTATAGTTACTGCGTGAATGCTATAATAAAAAGAATACGGTTATAATTTCCTAACGAAAAAAATAATTTTTTTGTTACTTTTTATTTTTTCAGTTCAATTTATATTTATTATTTCTCATACCTGTTTATTATGTTTTATTAACTACAATTAATTATTGAAAAATGCATCACATCACCGGCAAGCGATTTTGAACCTGATTCCTAAAACAGTAGCTTAATATATTGGGTTGTCCGGAAAGTTCGTGCCGACTAACCTACATAATTTAATAAATGTAAATTAAAATTTAAATCTTCTGCGTTTCAATTTTTCTTCAACATCAGAATTTTCCGGATCCCAATACTTACGTTGAGCAAATCGCATGCTTCTGATGAAGTTAACGCGTTATACCTCATACTATAAATCATTCTTAATTTCATATCTCTACTGACAGTTTAACATTATTAATATTTGAGATTAAATAAAATAATACACTGATATTTATTAATTCAATTAGGGAATGAATAATGACAAAGCGATTGTCCTCAGTCTCGAGAGATCAGCTGACCGTGACGGGCGTGTTTCATCTCGCTGCGATTGTATGTTTATTTCTTATAGCTTTAAACATTTGTATTATTTTTACCGAAATCGATATTATAAATATTAATGAAAAAAGTTTAGAGATGCAATAAAATTTTTTTTCAAAACACATTATTTTATTGTATTATTTTATTGTAAATTATATGTATAATGTAAATATAATATTTTATATTATATAATATATTATTAAATTTTACTTTCTTATATAATA
>NW_017259201.1:121680-127910 GCF_001594045.1 Atta colombica
TTATATAAATTATAATTTAAAGTCCGACAACCATATCAGCACATTATTCAACATCTTAACATTCAGACCGTAATAGCACTTCGTATTTAAAGTAATGTATCTACTAAGTACTTTTTATGACAACAGGATCGCCAAACTGCCTATTCACTAATAAAAATGTATTAATGTAGCAGGGAACTGTGTAGAAAAATAATTTGTTTCTGTTATATTTTTATTCTCGTTCAATAAATAATAAAAAAAATTTTTGTTTATATTTGATCTATCTTCATATTTATTGTTGAAAACAATTTTAATTATACTTTTTTTAGAATGTCTGAAAGTTATTTACAGTGTTCTGAAAATGATTTAGAATTGCTTCAATCGTAGTATTTGAGAAATATTTTGATTTGGGTTTTTAAAAGATATCTCTATGTTGAAGAGATGTTTATTATGCTTACATAAACATAACATTTGAGAAATGCTTTGATGCATATTAAAGCGTTATGTGATTGTTTTCAAAACGTTTCTTATGAAATGTTTAATTAACGTTTAATGACAATAATCTCAAATATTTTTATTATAGTTTTCTAAGTATGACAAAATATTATTTAGCAGAGAATTTACAAGGTTCGCAAACAGTGCTTTTAAACAGTGCAACTATTAATAAAACTCTTCATAAACATTCATAAACAATATAATATATTTTAAATAATATAACATATTTTAAACATCGTTACCATTGATAAAACTTCATGAACAATATAATCGATAAAACGCTATCTAAACAGATATAAACATAATTTCTCAATAAAAATTTCAGAGATGAAAATGTCAAACTTTTTTAAATAGATTTTAACATAATTTAAAATTTCTGTGTCCTGCACATTTAGTCCATTTTTTTGTTTATTAATAAAAATTGATTTTGAAATAAGGTGTTTGTTATAGTTCTTTTCTCTGTCTAAAAAATCTTTGTGTGATTCCAGTCAAATCATGATTATACTCCAATCTATGTTTAGAAATTATGAAATTTTGTATTCCTTTTGTATTCTTTTTGATATGATTACGAAGTTTATCTAATCTGATCTTAAATTCGATTCGTCTGTTCTACATAAGATGCATCACATTCTTGACAATTAATTCTGTTTATACAACGTTGGTTTGTGAAAATGATGTCAATTTTCTTTTTGATTTCTAATGAAAGAGTTAAGTTTGTTTAATCCCGCACAGACAAGACGAATTGCTTTGTTATTCTTAAAAAATTGTTTTAATTTTTCTGATATAGATAGAACACACACATAAGGTTCTGTAAAAAATGTAGTCAAATTTTTGTCTCTGTTTTTCCTTATTTGTGCAAGTTTCATTGTCATTCTGATCTCTAAATTTTTTAAACAATCTCTTTTTGATGATATTAAAAATTAGCTCCATTCTATCGAACTATACGCTTACTTTACGTGTCTTTTATGATTATTTATTAATTGTTAAGTGAGGAAAGAAAAATTTTCATCGATTTTTACAAGCGTTTTAAAGCGATCTTGTCATTTAGGTTTATCCAAAGTGTCTTTATTTACAAATGGCACGTAACAAAAATTAACGTATCATTCCTCACTTCTGATATCACGACATTCCAACATGGTCTCGACGACTACTCAGGAGCCTTAATCTCAACTGAGGCTAACATCACGTTGATTTTTTTCTATGAAAATTTCTACTTGTGTCATTTACTACTTGTAAAAGCCATAAGGCAATTCTTATTATATTACACTTTGAATGAATTTTTATATATGTTAGTTAACCCGCACATTAATTAGTTTAGAACGACATCAATAAAATATATAACGTTGTTCCTAATAAATTAAATTCAATTGATACTTGAAAGAGATAAACAAATGCTAAAGGCTCTTGTGATATATATCTTTTAATGGAAAATACTATATATAATTATTTAAATATGAAAAGTAATCCGGAAGTAGTGCCTGTTCCACATCTAGTGCTTTTATCTTAATTTATTCAGTATGAAAGAAACTTTCAACAGTAGCAAAACAACGGATATTGATTAATACTTGGAAAAATACTTGGAATACTTGAAAAATTTTATTTTATAGTATAAATTTTCAAGTAATTAGAAACTCGACAATTTTTTTATCATCCTCCTCTGACTGACTGACTTGAATGATCAAAACTTAATAAGTGTGTCAACTAGCAATAATAATTAGGCTCTTACACATTTATATGTAGAGAGAAATTGGGGTGGTGCAACGACGTAAAAAATAATTATTTTATTCAGTCAAGGCGCAAGCTTTGGCGAGCTCTTTTTCATGCAACTTACCGACAATTTGGCAAACAAGCCATGGATCATGAATCGCGAAATATGCGAGCAATAGCGAGTCACCTTGTTTCTACGACCAGGTTTGCCGAACCTGGCTCGTACCGTGGCATGTGCCGTAAGACCGTGATTTTAGCTTTTTTTATATCAATTTCGAGACTGATGAGTATATATAACATTTACACTTATAACATTTACACTTGTCTTCTTTGTTATACTAGGCACTTCATTATATTAAATTTATTTTGAGTTCTATTTTTGGATGTTCATTTTATCATCCAATGTACATTTTAACTAACTAATACTACTAGATTATTTTGTATTTACCTTTATACAATATTTTAGTTTTATTTATGTAGATACATAGTTCAATTCTGTCAAATACTTAAGACGTTTATAGTTTGAAATTTTATGTTTATTTGGACATTAGTTTCATGTATTTTAAGTTGATATTCATCTCAACAATCTAGTTTTACTATAAAAATATTTATTACCCATTTTTATTGTACTGCTGACTTAAAAACAAGGATGATACGTCTAATCAACTCGGGAGTAATAGCGTACCAATCATTTTGCCATACTCTTCCGTTTTCTATTTATATTTTCCAATTTATTAGTACTATTATATTTTTATCTTTATGTAAATGTTTGTTAATGTTTTTTCGTATGCGAAAATAGATAATATAAACACGCTTATATGTATATAAAATTTAATATGTTTATAATAGTCGGACTAAAAGATCGTAGCGCGCGTACTTACATTAGTGTTTGTCATCTCCGCCATTATTATAAATATTTTTATAAATAAAAAATAAAATTATAATTTTCTTATATTATTTCGTTACATATCAATAATTTTAACAAATAAAAAAAAATAAAATTAAAATAAAGATATAAATACAATTATGTCCAGTAATTATTACGTTTCTTTGATTAATATTATAATATAGTATCGAAAATATTGATAATACAAATTTCCGGAGAACACATTTACATATTAAATTTTGCAAATTTTTGTATTAAAACTTGTGAATTGTTTCAACATTCGCTTTGTTCTCTTTTGAACAGGATGGGAAAATCTGACGATTATATTAATATAATTTCTCTCACTGGAAATTTTAATAGGCTAATAATAAAGAGCAATGCTTACAATCAGAGATATAACTGTTAGATTTTCTTGTTCAAAACAGAACAGAGCGAATATTGGAACAATTCCCAAATTTTAATAAATTTGCAAGATTTAATATGTAAATGTGTTTTCCGGAAATTTGTATTATCAAAATTTTCGATCCTATATTATGAATTATTTAAATCACTAATTATGATTGAAATTCCATTCCTATTTTTGTCCTTATTTGATATATTTATTTAGCAATTTATTTCAATTAATTAAATCATTTTTTTTGGTATTATGTACTCATTTTATTTCTTAATAAAGAGTTTTTTTATTGATAACGCTTTTTAGACTTTCACGGCTGTTATCTTTAAAGATACCAGAAGATTTGCGAATTATCATATTCTTGTCCATTATTAATGCCAACATTTCGTGAATTGCCGTTCACTTCATTAGAGCGAGGAATGCATTGATACTGAGTTGCTGCTCCAGAAAACTCCCTTTATATAGACACTTAAAGTATGTTGAGGAAGGGAGGCAGAGATTTTTTGACTTGTCAAGTCTTCCGCATCCTACTTACATTATAATGTAAATACATGTTCTTCCATATGTAAAAGGAACAACAGACTGATGAACAGACTCGGCAGGATTTTGAACAAACACAATATTCGAATCATTTTTAAACCTCCAAAGATCGAGCAAATCCTGAAAAATCTCTCCTTTCAGTTTCGCAAGAATATATCTTGCTCTTGCGAGAAAGTATACATCAGTAAAACCGGAAGAATGGTTAACGTGCGCATCAACGGGATATCAGACTGAAACATCACACAATCAGCATTAACAGAACTCAGCATTGAGACATCATGAAAGGACATCAAATATTATTCGACTATTATAGTTATACGATGTCATATTTCCTGATGAAATACAAAGAGGCTCTAGAAATATAGAAACATCCAGACAATTTGAACAGAAACTCAGATTATAACGTAAGTAGGATATGGAATATTACTCTCTTGAAAAAAGATTTTCTTATCTCAACATATATTCTAACCGCCCTCCCCCTCTTTACAGCGTTTATATAAAGGGAGTTTTCCGGAATAGCAGCTCAGCATCTGTGTGTTCCTTGCCCTAATGAAGTGAATATCAAGGTTCACGATACGTTGGCATTAGTAATGGACGAGTTTTTTATTGTCAAATTGAATCATTTTTAAAATATAAAAATCACAAAGCCATATATTATGAAATAAAAGAATTTTTTCTATCCTCAAAAAGTTTTATAATCAGTTAAACGCAACTTTTAAAGACCCTATAGAAGGTCCCGAAAAAATTTCAACTGGATGTTATTCTGAGTGAACCTACAATTTAATGACATTTGAACGCTTGGATTTTGTATCAAATCAAACACGTATTAAGGAAAATTGAAACTTTTTTTAAAAAATCGTTCACTAGTGACTTCTAATCTTAATATTTTTTTATAAAAATTTAGGGGTTTTTTTAGTACGAAATGATAGCTCTTGAGAGACCGATAAAAAAAAATTTTTTTTCTTGTCAATCTAATATATAGAGTCCCAAAAAGATCGGGACACCCGAATATCTCGGAAAATAATAAATTTTACAAAAAAAGTGTTTCACAAAAGTTGTAGGGTTCAAAATGATCTATTTAATGATCTTATCAGTTTGACTTTGAGTGGCGTCGCTAAGATCAGGTCAAGGTTACATCGATTTTTTTTAAATGGATCATTCTACTTTTGATTCCAGAATAGTTGGTGTCAAGAGCTTTTTAAAACAATACAATAAAGTTATTTTTTAAATAAATAAAGCACTTTTCGAGTTATTGGGATTATTTCTCTTATTTTAATTTTTACACAAAAATGAATTTTCAGTTCAAAAATGAAAATGAGAGAAATAATCTCTAATGGCCTTGATAAATATTATGCAGGACATGATTCTGAATGAACAACATTCAAGAGGTTTTTTAGCCATCGGTCGAACACTTTGCGTATGCTGTCGACGGTATTTTCAAGCCTTATAACTCGAAAAGTATTTTATGAAAAATAACTTTATTGTTTTGAATAGCTCTTGATGCTAGTTATTAGATTCTGGAATAAAAAGTAGTATTCCATTTAAAAAAATTGATGTGACAACCTGACCTTGGCGATGCCATGTCAAACTGATAATATTAATAAATAGATCTTTTTGAATCCTACAACTTTTGTCTGAAGCACTTTTCTGTAAGACTTATATTTTCCGAGATTTTAGGTATCTCAACCTTTTTGGGATACTTCTATATATTTTGATCAAAAAGTTCCCAGAATTATCACTAGGTGATGCTCTGAGTCAGCTGATTTGAGTTCTGTTTTTGATTTGAGTTTCTGTTTTTTTGGTTAGGTTGCCGCATCTATCATTGATATTCCCATCAAATTTTATTACCATAGCTTGACATTTGTAAAAGTTACGCCATCTTGAGTACATCTACCTCTGCACGTATTTTCGATTTTTTATAGTTTTAAAAATAGAGTTGAATTTGCAACAACGAGTGAATTTTTGACCAAGAACGAAACGAATACCAACAGCCATCGAATTCATCTGATATGGCTCCCTGCAATTTTTTTCTGTTCGAGTCAAAAAATCATTACAGGGAACGCATTTTAACAGTCGAAAGGAGGTAATGGAAAAATCGAAGACGGCTCTGATGGCTATACCGACAATAGAATTCCAAAAATGTTTTGAGAGCTGGATCAAGCTGACATAAGTGCGTTGCAGTCGATGGGGAGTACTTTGAAGGGGACAATATCACTTTTGATGAATAAA
>NW_017259201.1:128010-132867 GCF_001594045.1 Atta colombica
ACAAAAATTGCATGGTTTTGAGGGAAACGTAATTTGATTGTGTTGTTTTTCTTCTAGGTGTCAAAAAAACAAGGTCACTTCCATTTTTTTAAATGGAATTATGTGATTCTTTTTTAGATAAAATGATTCCTTTAATTATTCTGTATATAAAAGTATTAGAGTAGAGAGATATAAAAACACCAATAATTTACCAGATATTTTATATTTTATTGTGGCACATATTGACATAAAATGTTAAATACCTACGTAAACACTATCAGACTGCTCCTTGCTCTGATGAAGTGGGCTGCAAAGTTCACGAAATATATTCCAGTTGGTATTTCAAGAATGGATCTGGACTCGGAGGAAACGCATCATCTTTATATAGAAAGTACCGTGAAAGTCTCAAGAATATTAAATCATAAACTATTAATTTTTTTATAATCATACCTTAATACGTTTATGAACAAAATAATGAGATGAATTAACTAGTGGAAAGAAAACACATAGTTGCTTTAAAAAAAATATACAGAATGTATCATTTTTTAAACAAGCAACTATGTATTTTCTATCCACCAAGGTCCAAAGGTCTATTTACTGATCTTATTAATTTAATCTTGGAGTATTTCATTTTAAAAAATCGATGTGATCTTGACCTGACCTGGCGACACCACCCAAAGTTAAATTGATAAGATTAATAAATAGATTTTTTTGAATCCTGTAACTTTTGTTTCAACAATTTTTCTCAATATCGTGTTTCTGAGATAAAAATTTATAATGCTTTATTTTAAACACCCAGTATATGAGGCATGCCAAATCAACGGTTCTCATTATCGATCTTTACCGTTTTTTTCAATATATTCTGATTTTTTAATATATTCTTTATATTAAAATATATTCAGTTATTTTTTTAGATTTCTTAGATTTTTATTCCATTAGTTTCCTAGATATGAATTTTTTACTATTTTCAATTTATTTTATTTTTTAAACGTTTAATTGAACATAACTTCTGTTTAAATTATTAAAAAACAAAAAAATAACTATGAAATTATTCGTCTTGAAATTCTCTATTAGGAAGAAAATATGAAAAAAGTTTCAAAGTTTTGTTTTTATTCGAAAAATCTGAAAATAAAGTCAATTTTCGTCAAGATCGACATTTAAAATTTTTATAAACAAATTCTCTAATATTCTTAGTAAAAATACAAAGAATTTATTTGATTATGATCAAAATTTTGTTCTATTTTTTTTAATTTTTTAAAATATTAAATATGTTATTTAATGTTAATTATAGATTTTTAATCTACTGAGTGAATGAGTTACATAAATGAATGTATATATAATGAATGTATATAGAATGAGTTACATAAATAATTTTATTTCATAATGATACTAGAGAATATATTTTTATTTTCACAATTATTTAGGAAATAAGGTTTTATAAGAATATTATTTGATTATAATATCTTTTGGAATATATGAAGAAATTTATTAATAAGATTATTTTTATATGAAAATTTTATATAAAGATTTCCATAATGGTTTTTATTTTTTATTATTTTCTTACTCTTGTATGTTTTATAATCCAAAAAAGTTTGTCAATTTTTTTACAATAAATGTATCATTTTTTTTAAGGAATAATATTATGAATTTTTTGAGTCTCAAATACAGGCTTTACTTTCGAATCGATTCACAAAATATTTCTTTACTAAGTTATATTCTTCCGTTAATGATTATTTTGCAAACTATAATATTTGATAAATTCATTGCATCTGCGCTCACTCGAACATTTCATATGAAGTAATTACCTGGTGATCAGATGGACATTGAAGGCTTGCACGAGTAGCCATTCTTTTTACTATAGCATCTATTTCATCACATGGACTCTTGTCATGCCGTAGCAAAAAAAGGTTTTTCAGCGGGTATTCCAAAGTCCTTCACGATAATAAATAGATTTTACAAAGTTCTTAAAATTTTTGTATTGTTGGGAAACATCATCAGAAAAATAATATATTTTAGCAAGATCATTCGGAATAGTCCTTACAAATTCATTGATAATAATTTTGGGAAACACATATAAAAAAGGCTATCTGTGCAAACCTTCAACGATCATCTGATCGCCAGATAATTACTTTACATGAACTGTTCGAGTGGCGTCAAATGAATTTGCCAAATATGGTAGTAAAGTTCTTATTAACAGAAGAATGTAATTTAGGAAAGGAATATCTTGTGACTCGAGTGTTCTTTGAAAGAACAAAGCCTATACCTGAGACTCAAAAAATTTATAGTATTCCTTAAAAAAATAGTACATTTAATGTAAAAAAATTTTCAAATTCTTTGGATTATAGAATGTACAAGAGAAAAAAAAACAAAAAAAAGGAAAATAATCCGTTATAGAAATGACCTTTACATAAAAATGATCTTTATTAATAAATTTCTTCACATATTTTAAAAGATATTATTTTATTTAAATAAGAATCTTATAAATCCTTATTATTTAATTATGAAATTAAGAATATACTCTCTAGTATCGTTATGAATTAATATGATTTACGTAATTTACCAGCAGATTAAAAATTTAACTTATTAAATAATAGAAACATAATCAATACTAGAAATTTAAAATGCCTATTACGATCAAAACTGGATCTCTATTGCTTTAAATAATTAAATCTTGAATTACTAATATACACTATATATGTACTTGCATATATCCCATATTGTAGTCTTTTCGAACTACGCACCGAATTGTTTTTCCGCGGAGACTATAAACGCAATTAAAACTACTCTAGTAATCGTGAATTAAATTGGCAAGCAATTTTAATAATTTGATGCTATCATCAAGCGTCATATTATAAAGATATTAATATGTTAAAAACTGTTAATAAATTTATTGCAAAAAATGTTATCTCGGCCGGGTCTTGAACCTAAGATTGAATTATTTAAAGCAATGAAGATCCAGCTTCGATCGTAATAGGCATTTTAAATTTCTAGTATTGAGTATTTCTCACATATGCGGTAAAATCTAAAATAAAGATTCTTAAAATGGATTAAATAATAATGTTTTGAAAAATTAGAAAAAATGGAACGAAAATTTTGATTACAAACAAATACGATTTAAATTCTTTTCTACTAAAAATATTAAAAAATTTTTTTATAAAAATATCAATTTCGACTTTGTTTATTTCAATCAGATTTTTTGAGTAAAAACAAAAATTTGAAGTTTTTTTCATATTTTTTGCCTAAATAGAGAATTTCAAGATGAATTTATAGTTATTGTTTGTTTTTCAATAATTCAAACAGAAGTTATGTTCAACTAAACGTTTACGAAATAGAATAAATTGAAAATATTAAAAAATTTATAGGAAACTAATGGAGATAAAAATCTAAAAAAATAATTGAATACATATTTTAATATGAGGAATATATTAAAAAATCAGTAAAAAAATCGGCAAAGGTCAGTGATGAAGATCATTGATTTGGCATGGAATGCCATGGAATGTATATTACTAAACACACACACACACACACACACACACATACACACGCGCACGCGCCCACACACACCAAGTATTTTATATGAATTAATATTTATGCGCACCTATTTCCGCACTGACTCTCATTAGTCTTAATCTTATTGTTATTCATTATTTTAAAGTTTGAGAGTCCGATTTAAATTAGATTTTGTGATACAATAAAAAAATCATTTGGAAATTGCTCTTTAGGTGAACAATTGTTTTTCACAAAAAGATCGATTTAAAATAACCTCAAAATTATTTGTGATTGATATTTTGCAAAATGTCGACTAGAAAATGTCTTTAAGACTATTTCAAACTGATTTTTTTGTAAAAAAAAACGTTTTTTTTTTTCATTAAAGGGCAATTTTTAAACGATTTTTAGCATATCAATGCATGTATCGCCCATTCCTACATAACATTGAAAATATTTATTTCTGAAAAAACCAAATCAACCTATCAGATAAATGATATATTTAGACTCTATGTCAATTTTTGTATTATATTAGGGAAATCCTGTACAAAGAATAACTATTCCCAAAGATCCTGATAGCAAGTCAAGAACATACGGATTTATCATACAAAAACATGGATTCTGTGGAATTTGATGGTTTGCACCTATTTGATGGTACAATAATGTACAATCGTACTCTTAATATGAAACTAAGGAATAATACAAAGTCACAATAAGCAAAACAATCTTCGAATCCTGTTCGCAATATGAATCATATGTTGGAACTGGATCAGCAGATGATCCTAGGAAATTATCCATCACAGACTAGTAGTGGCAGTGTAATGTTTGATGTAAATATTTCACAAGATGTCCTATCATATCCGAAGCAGTTAGATGTAAACTTTGGCAACGACGAGAGAAGAAGAAATCATTCTTCAGAAGAATCAGAGAAACAGAGATAGAAAACAGGAGAGAGACAGAGAAATCAAGAAAAAGATAAGAATAGAGATAGAAACAGAGATGCAGAGAGGGAGAAAAATAACGGAAGAAGCAGAGAATGAAATCATAATGATCATTACAGAGACGAAAGAGCATATTATAATCGAGATAATAATTATCGTTTCAATGATTACTTTCGATATAACGATAATAGAAAAAGACTTATCATTGATAACAATTAATTTATAATTAATTGCTGTTAAAATTAGACTTTCAGTTTTTTAAATTACACAGGAAGTAAGCTGATTTAATTCTTTTATATTTTTCTTCTTATTCTATATAATAATTACGTACATTGATATTTTGTTATCATTGATTATAATTTTCATAACTACTTATATAATTAAAATAGACACACACACACACACACACACACACACACACACACACACACACACACACACACACACACAC
>NW_017259201.1:133405-179916 GCF_001594045.1 Atta colombica
TATAAATTAATTATAAATTATTATAATTATAAATTATTACATAAAATTTCAGACATGAATTTCGTAATAGTTTAATGATAAGAAATAATGCATTATTTTGAAAAATATAATCTTTGTGTACGCATGTATGAGTGATATATGCAGGATATGTCTCAAAAGAATTATATAAATACTCAATGTAAAGTACAATATATTTTTTGTAATTTGATAAATTAAGATGACTTAAGAAAAAGTTTGTCATGAAAGATACAATAGCATCATTTTTTATCATTACGTAATATACATATGTCCACTTCCAACACACACAAGATGTCCTAAAATTTACAATTCAAAATACTTAGTAATGTAATTTTCTTAATGTAATCTTCTTAATGTAATTTTCTTCTGACTCTCTCAAATTCAAATCAAAAACAAGGCGAATGAGAATCAGCGTGATAATTAATACGCAAAGCATATATTTTAAATCTTTATTCAAATAATCATTGTAACTCATTTTGGAGTCCTCATCAGCAATATAAAAATTTCTTCCATGTCTAAGGAGAAGTCACTATCAGATTGCGGATTTGATGTTGTGCAATCTGATAAAATATTAAGCAACGTAACATAAAATATATAATAATCAAAAACCAAAGAAAAACTCATTCCAAACATGAAAAAAAATCGTCTTACAAATTAGATCAAATAATGATAAGATAACAATGTATGTGAAGTACAATTTCAAATTAATTGTAGATTGAGAAAATTTTATTAAACACATGTTAATTATAGCTTGTAAGAAACATGATTAATACAATTTATATAATAAGTGAGACGTGTCAGTCGCAGAAGTAAATATTAAAAGAAGAGGCATTGTCAATATATAAACATTATAGGGGATTACATAAGTCAACTAGATAAAACTATTTTATGTCTTTTAATGACTGTATATAAGTGTAATGTATAGACTTTCCGTATTCGAACACAAATTGAGACTGTTTTTCCGCATAAGGATATGGAGGCATTCAGATATTAATCGTTTATTAAAGAAACGCTCTTCATCTAATACTGCGATATTCTCCCTGTCAAAGTCATGTTCAAAATTAATTCGATGTTCTGTAATTACGATTATTAATATTATGGTTAATATGATTACGATGCTTCGACATTAATAATTTTAAGTTTCTTTCCTGTCCGATATATAAACCATCAGGATCTGCATAAAATTTCATGAACTACATTTTCTTTTTTTTTCGTAGGAGGGGATCTTTCTGTACCCTTATCAAACAGTTCAATTTGTTTAAACTGATGAAAGCTAATTTGGTGTTAAAGGTGTTGTTAATTCTTTTAAATTCATCCGAAATTTTAGGGATGTAAGGAAGCACGAACCAAGAGGCGCCTCTATTAATTCTATCTTTTGATTTACTCTGTTGTTTCCTTTATGAATCAAAACTTTCAATTGTGCGTTAATAGTGTCAAAAATTAAATCGGCTGGATAATCATTTTTTAATAATGTGCTAACTAACTATGTGCTCGAATTTTTTTTGATATTTAGTATTTGATACAAAAAAGTTCTATCCGTTATGCCTATTATTATGCTTCTTTTGTGAGAGTGAATGCGAAGATAAAAAGTTTAAATATTAGGTGTACAATTTTGCTTCCGCTGTTTTTTTTCCGAAATTCGAGGCTTTATTGTAAAAAACTGGTTATACATTTATGATTTAAAGTATTGTCCAGCGCTGTTATTGTTATTATGGTTATTACTTTCTCCCATCTTTCGGGTAGCGTACGAATCCCACGTCGAAAAAACTGGTCATCTTTTGAGGCTATCCACGAATCGATCCATTTTTTTACTTCTTCATAAGATCAGAAGTGCTGATCAGCCAGGCCGTGTGCCATTAATCAAAATAAGTGATAGTCAGAGGGAGCAACATCTGGAGAATACGGCGGGTAGGGTAGGACTTCCCATTTCAACGTTTCCAAGTATGTCTTGACCACTTTCGCAACATGGGGTCGAGCATTGTTATGCTGCAAAATCACTTTATCATGTCTCTCGTTGTATTGCGGCCGTTTGTTTTTCAATGCTCGGCTCAAACGCATCAATTGCGTTCGATATTGATTGCCTGTGATTGTTTCAGTCAGTTTTAACAGTTCATAATACACTAAGCCGAGCTGGTCCCATCAAATATAGAGCATGACCTTGGAGCCGTGAATATTCGATTTGGCCGTCGACGTGGAAGCATGGCCGGGAACTCCCCATGATTTTCTGCGCTTGGGATTATCGTAATGAATCCATTTTTCGTCCCCAGTCACAATGCGATGCAGAAATCCCTTTGCCTTTCAAACAGCTGTTCACAAGCAAACAAACGCCGTTCAACATCTCTCGGCTTCAATTCGTACAGTACCCAATTTCCTTTTTTCTGAATCATTCCCATGGTTTTGAAGCGTTTTGAAATAGCTTGTTGAGTCACTCCCAATGATCGTGCCAATTCTTCTTGATTTTGACACGAGTCTTGCTCAAGTAATGCCTCCAATTCTGCATCTTCGAAAACCTTCTCTCTTCCACCGCTATGCCAGTCTTCGACATCAAAATCACCGTTCTTGAAGCGTTGAAATCACTCTTGATCACTCACGACACGTTCTTTCACTAATAGCGGCCTCACCATAAGTATTTGAGAGCATTCGATGAGCCTCAGCCGCAGATTTCTTCATATTGAAGCAAAAAATTAAAATTTCCCGCAAATGACGAGAATTTGGCTCGTAAACTGAGATTTTCAATCGAGAATAACTTTATGATACAGACACAAATCGACTAATGTTTCTATGGGGTTATGTTGACAGATGCCCAAGTTTATTGTATGACGTTTATGATCTATTTTTTTCGACTACCACTTACCGCTAAAGCCATCTATAGGAAAACGGTGGAAGCAAAGTTGTACACCTTATATATATATATATGTGTGTGTGTGTGTGTGTGTGTGTGTGTGTGTGTGTGTGTGTGTGTGTGTGTGTGGGTGTGTGTGTGTGTGTAGAATATTTACATGTTTGTTAAAAGTTATTAGGTAATTGTATCGTGTGAATAGGAAATAATGCATTAATGACTCGAATACGAGAAATTTGATAATTGAGGATAGTTGTGCATTAATTATTATATAATTATATGCACAAGAGAAATTATAACATAGCTGCCTGTAGAATTACACAAGATGTTTATTGGAGTCAATGTACTTGAACCAATTATTCCTGCGATCTGTTATTTTAGTGGGACAAGTATCTACAGCTCAAAAATAGTCTCGTTGTCTGGGATATCTCTCTGTGATAAAGTAATAAAGGATTATTAGAGTTAAAACGCGTTTGGTCCATAGATTTGGAGATTTTTATACTATAGAATTATTATAAAATATTATTATAAAATAGAATTATCATTTGGGATGTATAAATAATAAGATTTAAATGGAGATAAGATTTAACGAAGATAGATCATATAAATAGTGTTATGGAAATTTATAAGCGAAAATTATCTGAATAAGAAAAATATTAATATATCAAGAGCGAACCTGTAAGCGAAAAATAAATCATGGGGATGACGATGTAATATAGTCACTCTAATAAGTTGGTAATCTGCAAAGAGTGGTCGAATGTTTATCAGGAATATTTATCTAATATTAGTCATATATTGATTAATTAATTAAATTAATTAAATAATGAATAGTATATACAGGATATATTATATTATTTTGGAGAAAAAGAAGAAACAATTGGTATTCGTATATCGAATTTCTCATTGATTATGATACAATAATGGTATATAAGTCTAGAAGAGAATATAATTACTGCATATATTAAATAATTGTATAGTTAATGAAATACTTTATTTAAGATATTAAGAAAAGATATAAAGTTGTAAATCAATGAATGCTTGAATGAATAATAGTATGTACAGTACTAATAAGTATGTATATAAGGTGGAGATAATGTAATGTGGAGAAAGTGAGTGCTATCTATGAATCAGTGGTAGAATTAAAATAGTTGGGCCGCGTACGGAAAACATAGACAATGAGCAGAAGAAAATAAGATGCATATTTGATTATTCGAGCTGAATCTTAAGTTTTGTACCTATGATAGCTTTAAAGTGCGAATATATAACTACTGGTCGAAGTGGTGCCTCGTTGTGCTTCTGTTTGTTAAATATTCAAAACTGTTAAACTATTAAACATCACTCATGCGATGTATAATTATTGATATTTTGTTTATATATTAAGATAGTCGAGTTTATAATAAGATGAGAAATGTTTTCCTTGTATGGAACTTTGAAGTGGAGTGGACCCTCCTCCCAGCGAGTCCCGTCCCGACATAAGTGAAATTTATTCATTATTATTATTTATGAAGAGATCGCTGATCAATTATACAACATGAATGACTTCAAGTGGCTACGTAAGAAATATCTGAAGATCCAATTAGATTTTCTAAATCTCGAATCGTGGTACGCAGCGATGAGATGCAAAGCAGAAAGAGACTATGGGCTTAGTCGTTAGCGGCAATTTTAGGATTAAATCATATTTAAAGATCTGAGCTATTTCTGAATCTTAGTTGCGATAGTTGCGATATACGGCGATAGAATGCATGACTAAAGAAAATTTCACGTCAATGGCCAGAGTTCAGTCGCCATTGGTGTCGAGTCTATGCATTTGTTTAGTGATGTCTATGTTTAGTGATGAATGTATGATCTATGAATGTATGAGAGTGCATGGGGTGGTGCTGTGTCACCTGGGGGGCGGCTGTGGGAGTGAGAGAGAGGTTGCGCGGATATGCTGCTTTCGCCGAGACGCTCGTTGGACACTGACATGGACAATTTGTTCACACTGATTCATTCACGCATCATTTTGACTCCGTGCGTTTGGATGTACTCTTGGTTCTGTATCTTACGCCAGACATCCACAGCCTTGACGCGGGAATTCTATACTCTGTTCCTCTGAATGGTGATCTCTTCTGACGACGGGGTATCAGATAATGAATGCGTTGACAACCCAAGTACCGCTAATACCATCTTGCGTGTTCCTATTGTCATCCTTGTAAGGTTTCGCTTGTAAGGTTTTGCCTCCTTCCCTGATATTTATTCTTCTCTGGTAGAAAATGGGTCGTCAACAGTATATATGAATGATGAGTCAATCAATGTCCCTTTTTGGAGCAAGGGCGAGAGTCTCTTGTAAATCTTTCCCCTCAAATGAATATGATAATGTCGTAAATAGGAGATAACCGTTCGGAGGTTTGGAGCCTCAAGACCTGGTTCGTCGCTGATAATGTCCCTGCCAGCGACCGATCGGCCATCCAGAAGATGGACTAATGGGGTTAGATGGAGAATTACCGATGAGTTCCCAACTCGAAAGAGCATCGTAGATAAACAAAATAGGAAAGGCGTTAGGATCAAATGGATTAAGAAACTAGACGTAAGAGTTCAAGTTGATAAAAGTCTCATTCCGGAAACTAATGGAGAGAGTGTGGTGCCAGACATAGACGACAATAATGTGGGAGCGCCAATGGAACTCGAAGAAGCTATTCCTATTTCCTCAGATTCGGACATTCAGACTGGTAGTAGAAGAGGAATGAAGAAAAAATCGAGAGTCCAGTTCATTCTCCCACAAGATGTGGACGATGAGGAGGATCAGTATGATCGTTCCTTTTTTATTTAATTAAGGAAAAAATCTAATAAAAATAAAACAAAAAAAAGATATATACTAAATCCAATATTATATCTAATTTACCAGAATATCTAACGCACAACCAAAAGAAAAAGATTACGGAGTCAAGAATTTTTCGCAGCATCATCTTTGGCGTCCATAATGACAAACTTCTTGATGTGGCGTACGACGAGCAAAGGAGCACGACATCTATTCATGGAGAACTCAGACACCGAATTGTTGTTTGGAATTGAGACGGCGCGAGTGGCGATGCAGGAACTGACATATAAGAACTTTGAAGCCAACTAAATATGGATGACGAGGAACGTCGTCTGGTGAAGGATTATCAAAATGACAAACTCAAAGAAGTCAAAATGTTAAAAGAAGAAAAGGCGAGAATGAAACTTGAACTTGATGAGATTCGCAGGGAATTGATTCTACGGGAAGAAATGAGTTCTCTTAAATCTTGATAAGACCAGACGAGATGTACCCAGGAGAGTGGTTACATAAAATTGTGTTGGAGGCTTCGGCAGTATCGAGTGAAATACACACGAGTGATGTCAACAATGCAAATGTAGAGAACGATATGAAGGATTGGGAGCGGCGCTTCTTCCTCCGGCTTACTGCCCTTCTTAGGGAGCAACAAAGAGGCCTTAGGGGGCTCAACAAGAGGATTATGTGAATCAGAGAGAAGACTATGATATGCAGGGGGAGTTCTTTGCTCAGTGCGGGTGACGGCCGCATGACGGTCCCGTTTCGACGGGAATGAATTGGAAACAGAGATTGATGGGCGATCGTTTTCAAGGTGTCGCGGACGTTGGTCAGGCTGGATCAACAATGAGAGCTTTGCCCTTTAATTATGGGGATGAACAATCGGATTCTAGAGTTTCGGATGTAGAGGAGATAAAGGGTCATCCGGCTTGAATGAATTTTGGTAGAGCGAAGTCCTTGTTCTATATAGTCCCCATCGATCTTTCCCTCCTTCTCACTTGGTGATGGTCCCGCGTTTGCTGGGCCTGTTGAGGGCTTGGGAGAACAACGTTTGGTTCTTCGAGGGCTTCGGTTTTTGCGTCCAGGCGTAGATTGGCGTATGCCGGCGATGCTTATGGAGTGCAGTGATGCAGCTTGTGGAGGCCCCTCCTACGCTTGTGAAGGCTATGGCATTAATGAGGAAAAAAATCATCCTATCCTATCCTTAAGGATTCTGGATACAAGAGTTAAAAAGGCGCAATACTGATACAACTAATAGGCGACGATGTGTGGAGTAAAGCGGATGCCCTTGCGACGCAGATGAAAGAGGTTCTGAAAGTATGCGGATAAGGATTATTTGCCTAGCACCAATGGGAAAACTTAGAATCATAAGAACGACTCTATTGGGGAATCCGAGATTAGAGCTATCATCAGTGATAGTAGAAGTGCGGAGGTAAAAGATAAACTTAGACTTTAAAGGAGGGTTTATTCACGGTTTACGCGAGATGCCCTCTGTCTTGTGCAATAAATTTGCGATATTGGAAGGTTGCGAGTGGGTCCACACTGTGTGTGGAGCTGCTGGAGAGAAGACTTCTTCAATGTTTTAGATGCCTCGCGGCGGGTTAGAGCGGTCTGCCCTAGTATAGTGGACAGAACTGGACTGTTGCTATAACTATGAGTGAGTGGGACACAGGGATAGCTTTTGTCGGGCAAAATCAAGGTATCCGATAAGATATCGGAGATCAAGGTTTGCGAGAGAAGAGAGGACTGGACTCGCAACAGGGCTAGGGATTATTATTACAGATCAGTTCGCAGCGGGAGGTTCAAGTTCCGGAGCCGAGGTGGTGCTTGCCGGCAGTGGGGGTCCCACGGCTGTCTCCAGTCGATACGAGGATAGATGGGACGGCAATGGGCTTGTTAGGTTCGACCAATCAGAGCCCTGAAGCCATGTATATGAATGGATCCTTCAATAGCATCTTTCAATTCAATGCCAATCATTCGCGCGATGCAGGACCTGGTCCTTCACAGTACATGAGAAAAATTAATAAACATCACAATTTTCGGAACATAGGTTTCGTGTCGGGATGGATTCTAGATGGGCCTATTCGTCCGATGGACGCTCAGTGGTGATTACTTAGTTAGGATATTAGATTCTCCGTCTCCAATGTTGAAGAGGCGATGAATACATGGCTGTTTTATGAAACAATATTGTATTATGGAACAATAGATTTATTCTATTATTCACCGAATAAGACAGTTTAGCAGAGTTTATAGACCGATTAGCAGAGTTTGAGAGATTCTTGACACTGCTGACGAATGTGGTAGTGAGGCAAAGACAAAACTATTGATTGTGTTGGATAACTTCAACGCTAGAATCAGTGAGTGGGACCATGCAGGCACTAAAAAGGAGACATTCTTAATGATTGGGCATGTTCTATGGATTGTATATTCTGAATCGGGGAAATATTTTCACTTGTATTCCAAGGAGGGAATCTGCGAGGACTTGTCTGCTCATAAAAACATAAGGGGAGAGAGGAAGATCAAACGAGATTATTAAGATACAGAATGCGAATCGAATTGTGGATATTTTGAAAAAAGTATTTGAGTGCTTGATGCCGAGATCGAAAACGAAAAAGGGCGTTAACTGGTGGGACGCCGAGATCGAAGACCTAAGACGTGCACGCACGCGATGTAAAGATGTAAAGAGAAAAAATGTGAACCCCGAAGAAGTCAAAAAGCTGGGAAGAATTAAAGATCTCTCGTCGCAGATTGCGTGGGTTTATTTGGAGGTCAAAAAATAACGCTTGGCAAGAATTATTGATGATGATTGAGGAGGGCCATATCGAATAGTAATGAAATATTTGCGATCGGTGAAGCCGTAGAGAAACTCTTACCGGATGCATTGGAGAGAGTGATACTCACCTTCCTAGAGAATGCATGTGCAGGTGGAGAACGCGAAAATGGGAGAATGGAATCCAGATATAGCAATCGGTGTTTCTGAATTATTAGAAGCGAGAACTCGTATTTCGTAAATGCAAGGTACCAGATCCAGATAAAATATTAGGCAGACTCTTGGCGGATTCACTGGATTTACTAGCTTCCTGAATGATTGCTTGCTGTAATGCCGTTTGCGAAAAGGAATCTTCCCGACTGAATGGAAACATGGATTGGTGTTTCTCAGGAAGCCTAATAAGAGTAAAGATAAGTCGTCGTTTAGATCAATTTGCCTGGAAGGTAGTAAATTATTTGAAAGAATTTTAAATTCAAGATTGCAGGCCTTTCTGGAAAGAGAGAGGGAATCATCTGATTATTAGTTTGGATTCAGAGCAAATAGGTCGACCGTCGACGCGATATTATGCTTGAAAAAGTGGCTACAGAATTTTAAGAAAATCAAAGTTATTACTTCGTTGAACATTTCGAATGCATTCAATTCGCTACCATGAGAAGTCATACAGAGAACACTGCGGTAACGTTAGTGGTAACGTCTATTATCGTTAGTGAATACCTGATTGCAGTGATCGATGATTATTTCTCATTTAGAATGTTGCTGCGGATTGTATGCGAATCGTGATAATGATCTTACATGTAATGACATTTACATGTGCGCGTGCGCAGAGTTTGATCCTCGGATCCACCTTGTGAAACGTCGGATATGATATTGCGCGCTGTCCCATGGGAGGAAGATATATATGTTATATTGATGATACTCTTCTGATGGTGTCAGGCGATATATTCGATGAAGCGGTAATTGCGACGGAATATGGGGGAATATTGAAAGCCTGATAGGTAACATCATTGAGTCGTATTATGAGTAATTTGAGGGGCCCTTGTAACATAGGCGTTTATACATCAGGATAGTGATTTCTATTGTGATGTATGACTTCCCCTTTGGGCAGATATAATGGAGTTAAGGATAAAAAGATGTAACAAAGTTTCCAAGACATTTAGGCGAACAGCACTAAAGGTGATCTATGCGTACAGAACAGTTTCACATCCGACGGCAGCCATATTAGCGCAAATGGTACCGTTTGCATCAAGTCTCAAAGTATAGACGAGTGTACTTGAAGGTTAAGAAAATTATCAATACAAACGGGTTCATAATTCCTCGGGCTAGGAAAATGATAAGAAATGAAAAGTGCATTAGGGCTATTGAGAGATGGAAAAGAGATCTTTTGGCTCTTCCTCGTGGGACACTGGAATTTAGAGTTAGGGAGATTCTAATAATGGAGTTACTCAGCTGAATCGATAGAAGATAAAAAGGGTTGATGTTTAGAGTCACACAAATTGTAATTGGACACGGCTGTTTTATGTTTTATTTCTATGAAATACGAAAAGTGAAAACAATCGTGTTGCTTCGAAGTCGATACTGCTCAACATACTCTGGTGTGGGCTATACAAAAGGCTGAAACTGCTAAACACATTTGGAGAGGATCTCTCTTTCGCGAACATTTTAAATAGATCTATAGATTCCAAAGACAATTGGAAGATGTTCGCAGACTATTGCAAAGACATAATTCTATTTAAGGAAAGAACTAAAAGAGAACATCTGCGATTTATAAGCGCAGATGTGAACTTAGACCTACCTCTCCAGCTACGGATAATATTTTACAAATAATTATTTCGGAACTTGAACATTGATATGGACGCGTATGAATAGCAATTTGCGAATTCTTGTACACGTGTGAAATGGCTCATGCTTATGGATATTTTTGTTTGCGCAGTGAATATGGCAAGAAGGCCAAATGTACAAATAAGAAAGATTGTAAACCCTTGATATTATTATAAACATCAAAGATGAAAAGAAGATATCTGAACATACATAGCGATAATTGAGATTATCTCGATAAGTGGGGAGGAGGGGGCTGCAATATAGGCGATTCCATCTCTTACAACCTTGTGTGCTGTTACATATAAAGGGGGGGATTTTAGTTGGTAGGCGTATGCCTTGGTATATCTCATAAGTTGGAATCACAAGGGTATGAATTCAACATACCCAGGTGTATACGGGCTCTGGGCGGTTTCTCTTGACAGGACAATGGATCCGACGATCAGTCTCCTAACCCGAGCGGTCAGTGCGGATAGCAATATTTCCGCTATTCTCGCAAAGTCATCACAATTTTTCAGAATTATGCTAAGTTAGAAAGATAAAAGTTAAGTTAAAAAGTTCATTAATTTTAACTTAGTTACATTTTAAACTCTTAACTTTTTAACTTTATTTAGTTACATTTTATCTGTAACTATTAATTTTTTATTTAACTTTTTTGAAGTTAAGTCTCAGACATAATGCGCAGTAACAGCGATAACTTAAAATGAAGTGAAAATTACAAATTTGAGCAAATTTATTAGGTGTTGACCAATGAAATTATATTGTAGTAAATTTGCTCACTTTTTTAATTTTCACCTCATTTCACAATTGACTCCTAGATGTCAATCTGTCAGAAATGTGTATTTAGATACATCTAGTTTCTGATAGATTGAAATCTATTATTCCTTATTATTAAAATACATTATAATATATACATCAATACATCATCGGCTCACATTGAATGGCTGTTCAATGTAGGAGGACTTATTTTCGATAATTTGCGAGGAAAGATGTCCGACGAAAATTTCGAAATGGCTTTATTACTTAAATTTAATAAGTATATATGAACAAAATATTGAAACAATAATAGTAGTAAACATAACAGTTTATGTAAATAGTTTATGTAAATAGTTTAGGTGTACTTTGCTTCTGCCATTTTCCTATAGATGGCTTTAGCGGTAAGTGGTGATCGAAATAAATAGATCATAGACGTCATACAATAAACTTGGGCATCTGTCAACATAACCCCAGAAACATTAGTCGATTTGTGTCTGCATCATAAAATTATTTTCGATTGAAAATGTCAGTTTACGAGCCAAATTCTCGTCATTTGCATTTAATTTTTTGCTTCAATATGAAGAATCTGCGGCTGAGGCTCATCGAATGCTCTCAAATACATATGGTGAGGCCGCTATTAGTGAAAGAACGTGTCGTGAGTGGTTTCAACGCAAACAAGAACGGTGATTTTGACATCGAAGACCGGCATAACGGTGGAAGAGAGAAGGTTTTCGAAGATGCAGAATTGGAGGCATTACTTGAGCAAGATTCGTGTCAAAATCAAGAAGAATTGGCATCATCGATCATTGGGAGTGACTCAACAAGCCATTTCAAAACGCCTCAAAACCATGGGAATGATTCAGAAGCAAGGAAATTGGGTACCATACGAATTGAAGCCGAGAGATGTTGAACGGCATTTGTTTGGTTGTGAACAGCTGCTTGAAAGGCAAAGACGGAAGGGATTTCTGCATCGCATTGTGATTGGGGACGAAAAATGGGTTCATTATGATAATCCCAAGCGCAGAAAATCATTTCTGAGTTCCCGGAGTTCCCGGCCATGCTTCCACGTCGACGGCCAAACCGAATATTCACGGCTCCAAGATCATGCTCTGTATTTGGTGGGACCAGCTCGGCGGAGGGGATTATGAACTGTTAAAACCGACTGAAACAATCACAGGCAATCGGTATCGAACGCAATTGATGCGTTTGAGCCGAGTATTGAAAGACAAACGACCGCAATACAACGAGAGACACGATAAAGTGATTTTACAGCATGACAATGCTCGACCGCATGTTGCGAAAGTGGTCAAGACATACTTGGAAACGTTGAAATGGGGTGTCCTACCCCACCCGCCGTATTCTCCAGACGTTGCTCCCTCTGACTATCACTTGTTTCGATCAATGGCACATAGCCTGGCTAACCAGCACTTCCGGTCTTATGAAGAAGTAAAAAATTGGATCGATTCGTGGATAGATGACCTCAAAAGATGACCAGTTTTTTCGACGCGGGATTCGTACACTACCCGAAAGATGGGAGAAAGTAGTGGCCAGCGATGGACAATACTTTGAATCATAAATGTATTACCAGTTTTTTACAATAAAGCCTCGAATTTCGGAAAAAAACGGCGGAAGCAAAATTGTACACCTAATATATATAAACAAAACATTATATAAATAAAATATACAGTATTTTTTTAAATGAAGTACATATTTGTCATTTCCGTTAATTGTAAGATTGAAATCCTGGAATCATAAAATTAAAGTAAAGAAAAACAAATTTAACTTTTAACTTTTTAATTATTTTTTTTTATTAACTTAATTTTTAATTCAATTATTAGGTACAACTCACGACACGTTCTTTCACTAATAGCGACCTCACCATAAATATTTGAGAGCATTCGATGAGCCTCAGCCGCAGATTTCTTCATATTGAAGCAAAAAATTAAAACCTCCCGCAAAAGACGAGAATTTGGCTCGTAAACTGACATTTTCAATCGAGAATAACTTTATGATGCAGACACAAATCGATTAATGTGTCTATGGGGTTATGTTGACACAAATGCCCAAGTTTATTGTATGACGTCTATGATCTATTTATTTCGACCACCACTTACTGCTAAAGCCATTTATAGGAAAACGGCGGAAGCAAAGTTGTCCACCTAATAATATCATTATAAATTAATTGTATCTTCATTAAAAATTGTATCTTAACTAACTTAAATTTTCAAGGTTGTTAACTTTACTTAGTTTAATTTAACTTTTTAAAAAAAAATTAACTTATCCAACCTTGCAATTTTCTAATCTGATCGATTTTTTGGAAAAATTCATTCATGAACCGATTAGAGGGAAGACTTTTATACTATATGAGCGTCACCAGGATATCTTTGTAAAAGACTTGACAAAAAATTTAATTGAGAATGAGAGACAATAGGTTCTTCGGAATGCATTGAGTAATGGAGAATGTCAGCGTCTATTCATTCATTTATCTTCTTCAAAGCTGTATGATCTAAATTTTCCAGATCTGATCAAACATTTAAAAAATAATTTCAACAAATCGTTTTTTCAACGTCGTTTCGAAGCTCTAAATTTTCTTACTTCGCTTCTATGGCGGTTGTTGATATTCTGGACAGGATAAGTATTTTAAGAGATGCTTTTGAGATCAACAATTTTAATATTGATCAGCTAAAATATTGCTCGCAACTTTAGCACTTAGCAATCATGCATACCATACCGAGCGAACTGTTTTATTCAAAATCGCAGCTGAAAAGAAAAATTTCACGTATAACGACATTAAGGAAATTTATTACACCTACGTAGAGCGCATCGTGGATGTGAACCGTGTGGAAAGTCAACATCCAGTAGAGATTAGTACAGTTACAACAAAGATCAAATCGAAGTCAAATTGAAGGAAATAGAGACAAAACACAAGATTAAACCGGCAGCTAAAAATTTTCAACCCGCACAATGTCGTGGCTGCAGTCTCACGATCCATAGAGAGGATTACCCTTATAAGGAAGCAGACTATAGAATCTGCAAGAAAGTTGGCCACATAGCTTGAGTCTGCTTATCTAAAGGTAAAAAAAAAGATCAACACGATTCAATTGTAAAATATTTTAAGAGCTGGACGCCGACATCGCCGAGATTTCAATGGAGAGCGTTTAAATAATCGCCTGCAGGAATAAGGGTTTAGGCTCAGCATAAAGAAATGTAAATTCTGTATATTTCGTCAGTTAAGTATCTGGATTTCATTATTTTGTCCCGAGAGATTAAATCAGATCCAGCAAGAATTGAACCACTCCGTTCAATACTTGCCCCACGTAACGTGAAGAAACTCAGATCTCTCTTAGGTCTAATAAATTATTACGAAAAGAGTTTCTGAAGAGAAACTTTCACGTTTAAAAGTTTCGCTAAAAAGACTGTGAAGAAAGACATTCCATACAAGTGGAATCCTTCCCACGAGAGAACTTTTTAGGAAATCAAAGCTGTATTGATAAGCCTCCTCTTTTTGGTACTATGATCCTAAACAGATATTAATCGTCGCAGCAGATGATGCTAGCTGTATAGGTATCAGCGATATTCTGTTACAACGCCAACCTGATGATCAAGCTAAAGCTGTTTTCTAAAACGTTTTCCATGTCAAAAAACACTTACGAAAACGCAGCAAGGCTACAACCGAAATTGAGAAAAAGGCCTTTGCTGTGCATGATAACGGTTATCGAACGGTTCCGAAAATTCATTTTTAGCTATCGATTTCTTCTAGCCTTATTCCGTACGTCTAAAACAAAGAAATTAGAAACACGTACAACAAACCATCTAAAACGATAGACACTCCGTTTCATCGGATATAATTTTGAAATAGAATACGTCAAAATTGAAAATTTTGAACAAGCAGATGCATTATCTAGGCTCATTATGAAAGTTAGAGCCGAATCGAATGATTCTGAGATGGAGGAACTAATTGCGTCCCTGCAGACGGAAGTCCAACAAGTAATTCAAGAATCAGCTCAAATATTGTCCAAAACAATGTGAGGAGTTACAATGAACTACTTTGGCAGAAGTCATCAATCGTCTGGAGAAAAGATGATTGAAGTTGGAAAAGACAATGACATGCCCTATTATCGTCATCGCGAATTGCTAACGAATGACAATATAATCATTCCATAGCTTACGGTCATTCGTTTTATTCGGCAACTACATATTGCGCACCTAGGAATTCAATGGATGGTTTAGCTTACTCGCCATTACTTTTACTGACCTACCATACATTCAGACATTGAAATATATATCAAGGATTATGAGCACTGTAGCAACTTCAGCAAGCCTATTAAAGAATCCTCCTATGGCCGGAAACAAAATCCCCACGGGAACATATTTAGACTTTGCGAACTCGATTCTCGATCAATGGATCTTAGTTATCGTCGACAGTTACGTCAAACCAATTTACGAAGGCTAAACGGTTCCCAACAATTACGGCATCAGCCACCTGTAATTATCTACATTACTTACTTGCAAATATGATCCGCCGAAAGTTATCGTTTTGGATAACAGAATCCAGTCTTCACCGCAAAAGAATTCACTCAATTGTGCGGATTTCAACAGTACATCTTCGCAGCCCACCAGATCACCTTCAATCAAATGAGTTAGTCAAGAAGATGGTCACCACCTTTTTAGAGTTGAAATCATCAGCTCACAGGAAAGTAAAACTGAACTTCTTTTTACATACAATTACACTCCGTGCGAGGCTGCTCCGGATCACAAATCGCTTTCTGAAATATTTTTTGGTCGCAAATTCAGAACCCCCCTCGAGATTTTTAGTCTCCCCAAAAACTGACATTAACTTTATCCCATCAATAGAAAAGAATAAAAAATCAGTTTGATGCCCATTATGAGGCAAGGCCGCATCATTTTGTTCCAGGCCAATCTGTAACTGTGCAACTAGCAAATGGCTATCGCGTTCCTAGAAAAATCACTTGTTGCATAGGTTTAGCACGTGTCTCCACAAACAGTGCAGTCAAGACATTTTAACAAGACATTTTAATCAAATCTGAAGACGTGCAATCTTTTTACCAAGGAGAGAGGAAGTGAATCAAGAACTGTCCTCGATTCAGATGTGATATCTGGCCTGAAGTTTCAAATACTAGAAACTCATTTCTTCAACTTTGAAGTCGCCGGTTCGTCGCTTATCTTGATTCGTCAACAGGAAGCGTAAATATGAAACCGGAATTTTTTTATAGAAAATACATTTTTATTGCATGAAAATGATAAAAAATATTTTATTCGAAGTATTGCCCATCAGCTACACATTTTTTTCATCTGTTTGGCAATTTATGGATGCCACACCAAAAAAATTGTTGCTCTTTTGAGTTAAACTAGTCATCTAGCCGTTTTCGTACATCTTCGTAAGAAGTGAAGCGCTGCTGAGCAAGTGCGTGTCCCATCGATGCAAATAAATGTAAAGTAATCGGACGGAGTCAAGTCTAGTGAGTAACCCGCATGCGAAAGTATTTCCCAACCAAATGCCTCAATCATTTCCTTGACTAGTTTTGCTGTGTATGATGGTGCATCATGAAGCAAAATCACTTTGTGTTGCCTTTTTTGATATTCCGGTCATTTTTCACACAAAGCTTGATTCAAATTGATTATTTGTTGTCGGTAGCGTTCAATATTAACGGTTTCGCCAGGTTTTAGTAGCTCATAATAGATCACACCTTTCTGATCCCATCAAACACAGAGCATTGTCTTCCGTCCATAACGATTTGGCCTTGCAGTCGATGTCGATGATTCGCCTGAAGTTACCCATGATCTTTTAGGATTCGCTTAGGATCGCTTAGGATTCTCAAAATATATCCACTTTTCATCGCCAATCACAATTCGATGGAGAAATGACTTTCTTTTGTACCTGGCGAGCATTTCGCAAGTAGTTTTTCGATTTTCCTGCTGTCTTTCATTCAGTTCATGTGAAACCCATTTTCCCATCTTCTGGATCTTTCCCATGGATTTCAAACGTATGGAGATGACTTCTCGTGTCACATTGAGCCTCAAGTTGTTGTTGAGATTGAGCGTTATCTTCATCCAATAATGCTTGCAATTCGCTGTCTTCAAACTTTTTCGGTGGTTTTCCACGTTCTTTGTTTCTCACGTCAAAATCGCCACTTTTGAATTTTTTAAACCACTCAAAGCACTGTGATTTACCAAGAGCATGCTCACCGTAAGCTTCGACAAACATTCGATGCGATTCTGCAGCAGTTTTTCTTCAAATGATAATAGAAAATCAATGCTGTCCGCAAATCATAGTTTCCAGGCACAAAATTCGACACGTTCAACGCTATTACAAACTATACTGTTGTATGAAATTTGTATTGTTGTGAGTTGAAAATCTTTGTCAGATGTCAGAACAAGGAAAAGGATAGCATCAATGGCGCCGTCTGACGGCAACTACATTGACAGCTATGGCCATCTATTGGTAAATTCGGTTTCATATTTACATACCTGGTATAAGCCAAATGACAAGAATTAATACATCAGTAAATTAATTATTATATCGCACACAATACACACATTTATTTTTAATAAAATAAAAAATTTGTACTAAATACTTTCCATAGTTTAGAAAACAGTAAATTATTCAAAAAAATATTTTTGTCATTTTATTTATTTCGTATACACTTATACGAATATATCCGAATATAATTTTCAAAAATCATTATAATCTTCTATCAGAATATCATTCCTAGAAAAATAAATCGTACAATACCAAATGTAAAAATGTTGATTATATTGGTAGCTATTGAGAGATGACACAGTCGAACTCAGCATTTTGGCTGTGTACAATTGTGTCGACGTATGTCATAGTTGGAAAACACCGTGTCTTACACTGTGTCTACTTGTGTCGTAGCTGGAAAGTATCCAATATCTCGTCAGTATCCAAGCCGAAATGCCGACAGTCTTCCTATTGGTTATTTTGACCACCATTTCGATTTAAGAAGCGTTTATATTGGCTGTAACCGTATGTGTAACTTACTACGTGTTATTCTAGTTGAGATGATTTAATTAGTAGACGCAAATTGTGTTTACGCAATTGTGTTTACGTATGCTCTATGTGAAAACAGCCATAGGATGTGATCAAGTTGCCGCTACGAATGCTTCGAAGCATTTAATTAACCAATCAGAAGAAAGAATTTCACTAATTGATCAATAATAAAATAATAAAAAAAAAATGTTTCGAAGCATTTATAGCGGTAACTCAACCGCACCTTAAAAGTGTATTTACATGCAAGCGTTAAGCAGCAACCAATCAACGAGGCGATTTTTACAGTGATGTAAAAAATAATTTTTATACTACTGCCCGTATCGCCCAACTGATTGGTTGCTGCTTCCACTCTTTGACGCTTGCATGTGAATGTATCTTGCATGCTGTGCAAACGTAGTTGCCTATGGTCGATATTCATAAGCCGATGTTCATAGTCAGATCTTATATTCAAGATCGTCTTAAGTGTGTTCTTAAGATACTCTAGATTCATAATCAATTTAAGATAATCTTAAACTCTTGCCTTAAGCATTACCTTGATTAAGATTACGTCTTCAAATAATAACAAGTCTTGTATAACGTAATAACGTACCAATAAGATCGTCCTCGTCAAGTCTTGTCCAATATGCTCTTAAGGTGATCTTATTTGAATTTATCGTTACTCGTTTAGTGAAAAGGTTAGAGTACAGTGTGGTATCATATTATTTTAGTGAAACAGGGAGTCAATTCTGCATTTTCAAACAAGATGAAAATTTCAAAAATGAGCAAAATTATAAAAAAAAATTACAAAAGTGAGCAAATTTATTAATTTATTAATTTATTATTAACCAATGAAATTATCAGTATTCTAGTAAATTCGCTCATTTTCACCTCGTTTCAAGATATAGAATCATTCGTATATACGTGACCGGACAAAACTTCCGGTTGTACAAATTATCATTTTAAATCGTTTATATTCCATATGAAGAGTTTTGAAGTGCAAATAAAAATTTGTGAGTCATTCTATTAATTACAATTAAACATTCTTTTTGGGACCATGTATTTGATGAAATAATTAACCGGATTTAAAGTCAACAAAGTTTATATGTGGAACGTTTGTATTTGGTATGAAGAGTTATGAAGTATCATTAAAAACATTTGTGAGTTATTCAGACATTTTAAATTAAATATTAAAATATCATGTATTTGATCGAAATATAGATATAGGAAATACAGTCACGGAAATTCATTAGACACGATAGGTAGTCTCTCTAATATTTTGATTCCAAGACGTATTATGGAATTGCTTGGAATGAGTTCTAAAATATTTTTGAGTCCCTAAAATATTTTTATTCATATATCACTTGATATAAATATATTTTTTTAAAAACTACTTACATGCGAAAATAATTCAGGATATGAATTAGTCTTTGCATCATAATCACAATGCATAACTGTCATCGTATGATCGATTCCATATAGACAATCACCAGTAAAATTCTTCTTTGTTCATTATCTAATTTTGGAGGAAACCTTCCTATTTATATAAAAAAATTAATTCCTTTATCAGATTTACGATAATATACTTTAATTTTCATATATAAAAATATAATTGAAACTGCACAGCATTACCTGTTTCTGTATTGTTTTTTATTAGACATATTGCATAGTCATCTTGGTTATTGCATTTTTTAATTAATGGAGAACATAGTTGCATACATATCATCTCATAATCATGCTTCATATCTTCTTTATCTAATGTCAGTTTTGTTAAATTATATATAAAATTAAACTTAACTTACGTTCAGACACAATACTTCACAATACTTTGAAGGAGTGACGATTAAAATAATATAATAATTTTTACTCGGAGGTTTTGTCCGGTCATGTACATACGAATAATCGATTCTCAGATATTTAAACACGTAATTGAAATGAATATCGAAGCCATTAATATAGAAGAAATTGGAAATATTGAAGATCTTAGCGATATGAATTTCAAAACGTTATATCCGCAATGCAAATAATATATTCGAATTTTACGAGGAATTAGAATTTAAAAGACGCTTTAGATTCTGTAAGGAATCTGTTTTATATGGAATATTGCTGAAAATAGAGGAACATTTGATGAAAATAAACAATCGTGGTTTACCTATTCCTCCTGCTATACAATTATTAGTCTGTCTATTATTAATCTGATTTTATGCAAGTGCAAGTTTTCGGATTAAAAATATATAATATTTATAATAAATGCATTTCTCTTTAAATGTATATCTCTTTTTTCAAATTAAAATAATTTTTTTTTTAAATTATAAATAGTAGTATTGTTGTCACAATCAACAATGTCTAGAATTATTTTTCAGTTCTATTTGCTAATTATTAAAGAAATTATTAAGATTATTAAAATTCCCACTACGCAGGAAAGAAGAAATGAGAATCATCAATTATTTCGCATTCTTGGTTATGATAACGGAGCAATTGATTTACCCGGAATTGACAGCGCAATTGATTGCATATATATATATATATATATATGATTAACCATACAAAATTTTATCGTCTTGAAATTTATCGAAATAGAAAAGGATACTTTTTATTAAATGTACAAGTATGTGTAAACTAATTTAAAATTAATAATAATTATTTCTAATAGTTATTTAAATAATGCTAATGATACAGTATTATAATAAATAATTTCACTTTAACATTTACATTAATACAGACTATTGTTGGACTTCGTATGGAATTTTTGGATATTATACCTGAATATTCTGGCAGTCAACATGATAGCAGGATATTTCAAAACTCAAGAATATATATGTAATATATGGAGAGAAAATTAAATGGGAAATTAGTTGGTGATTCTGGTTATCTAATTTTATCATTTTTTCTGACAATAGGAAATCCTCAGGTGAGGAATTGGTGTATATATTTATGGATACACACATACACACACACATACACACACACGCACGCATATGATTTTACAAATATAGTAACGTATGCATGTATGTAAATATTATTTTTAAATATAATACTATTTATGGACGGACAAATTGTAGAGAGAACATATGACGTATGGAAACGATGATTTTCTTGTCTATCAAGAAGATTCACACAAAATTATTATGCTTTATATCTATTGTAATGCTGTGTTACACAATCTTGCATTTATATTTCGTGATGAACTTCCTGAAGATAATGAAGATGATGAATATGTATATGATGAGTATAAAGATGTTCCACCATAATAGCAATCAGGAAAAGGTTTGCAATGAGACAAGTTCTTAGAGAGCGTTTATTTCGATAAATTTTTTTATATTCCCAGACAGCACAAGACGTTTTCAGGGTCCTGAATATGTCTTAGGACGTCTTGGGACATTACAGGACATTCATATATTTAAGGGATAATCCTGAAAATAAGAGATAGTCCTTATGCTGTTTGGGTTATTAATTACCAATTATAACTATGTATTAAAATGCATTACTGATTACTAATTATCTATCAATTTTTGTATATTTTTATAATCATGATTATATAAAAAATATATATTGAATTACCATTTATACGATAGTAACAAGTTCTTTTTATTTAAGAGATAAAATTTTAAAATAATCTGTTATTGGATTTTGGATTGTTTTATAACATGTTATAGAATAATCTGATACAATAATAAAATCAAAAGAATAAAAAAACAGTTTGGTATTGTTGTATTTTACCCTGAAATCTCTTGTCGCCATAATATATATTAATTGTAACTACGTATGAAACTTCTTTTCTATTATTATTATTACTTATTCATTATTTAATGCACAAAATAACAGTTACTTGACATAATAAATATAATAAAATTAGTATAATGAACAGTTAATATAAAATAGTTTATATAAACAATCTTACGTTTCTTTAAATCTTCTAAAGTTTTAAATTTACAAATAGTTAAGGAATAATATCTTTTTCTTTCTTTAATAAAAGTTCAGTTATTTCAATCTTTTTTTCAACTTCTGCAGCTTTTGCCAGCAACATCTTTAATTCTGCTTTATTTATTTCGTTTAAATGAGTTTCTTTAATAGTAACCATCATTTCTTCATGTTCGAGTTTTACTTTGTTGTTCTTGCTTTATTATGTTCCTTAGTCTTTCAATTTTTAAATCATCTTCTGTTTCTATGAATTTGCATTTCTTCACGATCTTGCTTGTTCCCACTGTTATTTTTTCTATTATAACATCTGTAAAAAAATATAACATACTTAAAGATGTAAAAGAATCAGTTTATGAATGTGCATATTAAAAATATTATTAATTAGAGAAAAGAGTCAAAATATCTTTATGGCAAATTTATTTGCCATAAAGATATTTTGACTCTTTTCAAATGACGTAAGTCAAATATAATATGTTATTCGAAATGTGGGATTAGTAATATTTCCTAATTTTTTAAATTTGGGAAATATAAAATATAAATATAAGTCTTATCTAATAAGCTAATATTTCATATATTGTATTTCATACACCGTAAGAATTAGCCAATTACAGTCAAGAATTGTAAACTTTCAGCTCTTTGATTGGTTAATTCTTACGTTTTATGGTTACTGTTACGGAAAGTGTGTAAGGTCCCCCTAAGACATATATATTTGTGTAATATAAAAATTACTGTTATATATTTTAATAACATACCTTTGGAATCTAATGCTTTTGTTTTACATAAAGATATGTTTTTCTTATCTGTCATTTGATCAAATTCAAATTTTATTGTGCTGTCATTTATATCTTATACGATCTGTTTGTGACCAATGTGAACCTGGCGCTCAACTTTATCAAAAATAAAAATTAATATCGCAGGCCGTTTGTACTTTGTTTATACTTGTTTGTATCGATCATTATTTCATTTGTACTTCAAACAGTTAAACAAAAAGTGAAAAATAAAAAATGGCCAGCGCGCAAGATTTAAGATTTAAGATTTTTTAATTTCATTTGTGCCATTCGAAAGAGAATCGTTTGTACTCGTTTGTATCTCTCCTATTTTCGGAAAGGTACATTTTTGGCCATTTGTGGCCATTAAATTAGATGCTATTAAAGCAACATTTGGATTTAGTTCTGAGGAACTGGTGTTTCCGCCACCTGTAGCAAATTTAGCTTTTTTTGTTTAATCTCTTTAAGTTTGCTTTAAGTTAGTTCAATTTTTTCAATTGTATATTTCTCTATAAAAATAAAGGAATATTAAATAATTAATAATAATAACTAAATAAATAATTATTATATTTATAATACTAATTATATTTATAATACTAAAATGACGAATAATGAATTAAAAGAAAGAACTTAAGAGTCAAACTAGATTTATACCAATTGAAATGTTTATATAAATTTACAAATAATACAATGAAGATGTTTATACATATAATTCATAAGCTTTTTTCTTATTTGTTAAAAGAATATTAATGTAATATAAAATAAAAATTTTAATAATTTCACAACAAACTCGATAAGAATTTGTTGAAATTTGTTGAAGTTTAATTTAAAAAATTGCTGTAACAATAGATTACTCACAATTTGTAAAAATGAACTCGGACATTCATTTTTCTATCAAATATCACATGTTACATTCAGACAATATTCATTCTAGTTACATTATAAAATTAACATTAGCTGAATATAATAATACTGTTAAAAATGGATGAATGACAGAATCCAAGTTTGTTTTCTCCATTTTTATAAAATGTAGGTTATCCACTATTGTAGCAAGCCTTTCAGTTGTATATATTACACTCATGTTATATTCAGTTTATTACATAATCTGTTAAAATTATCTAATTATATGCTATAAAGAAATAAATGTTTTTTATCTCTTGCGTAATTAATGAGGAATTATTAAATTCGTCACAAATGTTAGTCCACGCAACTTCTTTTTCGCGAAATGTGTTAACGTTATTTTTTTGCATTCAATTATGTCTAATAATCTTTATATTTATTTAAAATTTGTAAGACGAGATTCTTTTCCGCGGGCGTATAATGTCTACTCTTATTACTTGCCATTTTTCGTTATTTCCGTGTAAAAGTTTTTTAGAGAAGAATTTTGAAACACAAATGTAATCAAGTGAATACACAATATTCTTCTATCATATTATTGGTTGTCCTAACGGAATTATGATGGAAGTTCTCGAACGTAAATGAGCACTGTCTTAAGTACAATCTTTACAAAAGTAATCTAATATGAAACAAGACGGTCCTTAAGTATTAGCGCATTCTTGAGATTGTCTTATTCATAGACTATGAATTCATAATGCCTTAAGGTAATCTTCAGCAAATAAGATGATCTTTATCAAGATAATCTTAAGCATTACCTTGAGAATAAACTATGAATACTAGTCATAATCAGATTTTATATTCAAGATCATCTTAAGTACGGTCTTCAGAAGTCATGAATCAATCAAAGGGCCGCATTAGCGTTTTAAGATGTTACTTAAGACGATCTTGAATATAAAATCCGACTATGAATACCGGTCTATGTATTCGCATCCAGCCACAGAATATGTAAATATAGATCTGTTTGTGTTATATGAAATCTCCAAATATTTTTGCACTTGAAATGAGATAGATATATATTTGGTCTTGAAAAAAGAAAGTGCAAGCATGAACAAACCTTATGACTTTATAAGCGCATAGCTTATATCGCATTGAATGACAGATTTCCTAACTTAACTGATCAACATTAACAATTAATTATTAATATCTCACTTCGCGAGACAGAGCGTCGCTTTATTTCTGTCAGGTTCGTGTTTATTTAATGCAATTAGTATCTCGCTTCGTGCAAACAAAAATCACTGAAGTTCTTCTTCTTAAGATTCCTCTGCTTAGTTTTCCGACTCAACATAGATGGTCACAGTATCACACTGAGATTTCTTACTGACAATACATCTTATTATTGATTCATCGATTTAATTCCTAGATTCAGTCGACATCCAATCAAAGAATGTGTATACAACGAGAATTCATTTTTAACCAATCAAAAACTTATGTTGACGAAAATACTTTAATAACAATACAATTAATGATAATTATGCTATAAATCAAACTTGATCAATAAGAAGTCTGTAGTTAAAAATTGATAAGAATATAAATTATAGTTATGGATATTATCGGTCAGTACAGATCCGCCTCAGTGAAACGCATACTCTCTTTGTTTTCGTCAGGCTTCGATTGGCAACAATCAGGAATAAAAATTGAATAATAAGAAATTATAATTCTAATCTCTATTTCTTTCTGGGTTTCCTCCACAATTCTAAAATATTTTTTTCGCTCCCTTCTATGATCCTTTCGCTCCCTTCTCATCTGCTTGTAACGTAATTTTGAAACCTGCATATTCCTGTTTCTCTTTATCGCGAGTGGAAACAAATCTTCTTTCTCTATAGTTAGAATTGATTATTAATATGACAGCTGTATGATGTAGTACAATAAGTGTTCGATAGCTACTCAATAATAGTTATAATGGTTTGATAATTAGGAACGCTTAATTATTTGTATTACATTATTAAAAATGTTATTATAATTAGTTGTAAATCAAAATCATTGTTAAGTCATTAAAAAATCGTAAAACAAATATATTTATCGAAAAAAAGACAACGAGAGGGAGATTATTACAAAGGAAGAAGAGAGAGCGCAAATAATATGGTAGATATGGGACTGCAACGAGAGGAAGTGATAGAGCATGAGTAAGATGATAGGACTGCAACGGGAGAAAGAGAGCGCGTGAATAATGTGATAGGTATGGGACTGCAATAGGAGGAAGACAGAGAGCATAAGTAAGTATAGGGCCGTAACGTATTGAAGGGAGAGAACTGCACTTATAATGGGTGGAAGAAAGAGAATGGACCCTGTCTCCCTTTGTCGAGTGAAACCCTTTCCTGAAAGGGAGTTTGACGTCTCTCAACAAGGCTAGCAACGTACTTGCCCCACCTTCGGACCCTTACACACACATACACACACACACACACACACACACACACACCGCGTATACGCACTAACACAAATTGATACAGAACCGGTCTAGTATACCTACTGTAGTGAAGTGTAGTATCTCGGCGCTAAGCTACGCACAGCGACACTGTCATGGCTACTTTACGCGAGGTGCCAAGGATTGAGATTATTGGTTCTGAATAAGGGCTGAACTGATCAGGAGATTATTGGTTCTAAGTGTGCTGAATCGATTGCATCCGCTCCAAATATATAACGAAAATATTTTTTTTGTTTACGTGCTCTACGAGCGGAGATATTGCGATGCAAATCTGAAATCTTTGATTTTATTTATTATTAACGTCATCGACTAGAGGAAAAATGATCGATTGCACTTGATAGCGGTAGAGTTGCTCGGATGCCTGCACATTCCAGTTATGACGCGTGGCTCGCGGCAGTGTGCAGGGCGCAGGGCGTTTGCCAGGCAATCCCTATTCCCCATGCACCAAGCTATCGATGGTGGATTTTCAGTGCTTTAGAAATTAATATTTTGATTGCGAAAATGGGGAAATAGTTGAGAATTTTTCGAGAAGTATGCTAGGAAATGATAATACTAAAAAAGCGATTTATTCGTTATTAACTCTATTTATAACTTAATACATAACAAAAGGAAATCGAATGGAAATGAAATTATACTCTGGTTAAATAATATATATAATTGTTAAATAATATATATACTATAAGGATTTTGGATCAATGGCGCAGGGGACGCAGGCGCGAGGGATACTCGTAAAGTCTCCGGTCAAAGACATTGGTGTTTATGTAAACATTGACTATTTATATAAACATCAAATATTAATGATACGTGTCATCATGAGTCACGTATCATTGGGGCCTAGCTGTCATCACCACGGATCGTTGCCACCGCCATCACGGATTCCACGCTCTCTCCAAAATGCGGACAAAATATTTTAAATAAAATATATAATAAAAATTCTTTCTTTCTCCGCGTCCTCCTCCTCCTCCCGCTTCTCTTCCTCCCCCTCTTTATCCTCCTCTTCGTTTTAATGATCATTCTCCTCTTTTTCCTCTTGCTCTCATCAGGGCGCTAAGGAGGTAGACACCTAAGTTAAATTTATTTAGTGTATTGAATAATAGCGATATCGCCTTAGGATATTCCAGAGGGAGAGGATAAGAAGGATTCTCCTGGATTCCTCTGGTGGAGATGCTCTCTTCTTCTTCCTCTTCTTCTTTCTTTTCCTCTTCCTTTTCAGCCTCAGCCACGAGAAAATTCAGGAACTCAAATTTGCTCGGTAGATGGAGAAGGCCCATCATGAAATCCGTACATTCTTGAGAACTAATGTTGTTAAAATTTATATATAGGTGTATAAGCTTAAATCCGCTGCTCATAGGTGGCATTAGTGAGCGTACAAAGTTATCTTGGGCACACAACACACTTTTATTTATGTATTTTACATCTGTCAACATTAACCAGTGCACATCATCAGCAATTTCATACAACAACATACATTTTTTCTTTCGTAATCATGTCTAGTTTTTTGCTAAAAACAAAATATATGCAGGAAGCTTTGCTTTTCTGTTTTAATTTGAAGAAATCGGCTGCCGAATCGCATCGAATGCTTGTGGAGGCCTATGGCGACAATGCTTTTTTTTTTTGAAAACAACGTGCAGAGATTGGTTTCGTCGGTTCAATGACGACAATTTTGAGTGACAAGAAGCGTGAAAATCGGCCCAGGAAGGTTGAGAACTGTTGCAAGCTCTTTTGGACGATACCCAATCGCAAAAAATGTTTGCCGAGCAATTGGGTGTTTCTCAAGCAGCCATTTCTATGCGGCTACATGCCATGGGGATGGTTCAAAAGATCGGAAAATGGGTGCATGAACTGAACGATAGACAGATGGAACGACGCCAAAACACAAATTCTGCTTGCCAGATAAAAAAGAAAGTCGTTCCTGCGTCGGATTGTGACAGGCGATGAAAAGTGGATCTATTTTCAGAATCCTAAATGCAAGAAATCTTGGATTGATCCCGCCCAATCATTAACATCTTCCTCAAGACCAAATCGCTTCGGACAGAAGACGCTGTGCGTTTGGTGGGATCAGGAGGGTGTCATCCACTACGAGCTGTTAAAACCTGGTGAAACTGTTAATGCTCACAGTTGCCACCAACAACTGATCAAATTGCACCGTGCTCTGCGTGAAAAAAGGCCGCATTATCGGAAAAGACATGACAAGCTGATTTTCCTCCACGACAACGCACCATCGCACACGTCAACAATGTTCCAAAACTACTTGGAAACACTCAACTGAGAAGTGTTACCCCATCCCGCTTACTCACCAGACCTGGCACTTTCTGACTATCGCCTGTTTTCGTCGATGGGCCACGCGCTCGCTGAGCGGCACTTCGATTCTTACGAAGGCGTCCGAAAATGACTTGATGAGTGGTTTGCCTCGAAAGATGAGGAATTTTTTTGGCGTGGTATACACAAATTGTCCGAAAGATGGGAAAAATGTATAGTTAACGAGGACAAATACTTTGAATAAAAATTTCTTTTTGCTTCCTAGGAAAAAAAAAGTGTTTTTCTGACTAAAAAACAGCGGATTTAAGCTTATACACCTGGTATAATTCATCTTCCTCCTTTTCCTCTTCAACCTCTTGTTCTTCTATATCCTTTTCCTCATCTTTTTTCTCCTTTTTCTCCATCAACCTCCACAATCTCGCCAATCTCGAAAAGGTGATGGAATAATTTAATTTCGCCGACATGTAGTTGAGTGATATTAATTGCAATAATCGTATCATTCAGTCGAACGAAGGGACCTGAGGAGGAGAAAGCAGTCGTCACAACTTTATCTTTTTTGTTGTTGTTTACTACCCATTGTTTAGATAATAAAATTGCACTGTAAAAATTACTTTAACTTAATCACGTACACGTGCAAAAATATTCCACATTATGGATAAATGTGAAATATTCTTGCACGGTTTTCATAAAAAAATCTGTTGAGTGGTTCAAGATTATTGTCATGCACGACCATGTGATTCTTCCCGTCAAAGGGATCGGACACTTCAAAGATTATTTAGAGTTTTAAATACTGATCATATATCATCGGATTTTCGATGGTAAATAATTCATATGCTTCGCGGACATGAGATCGAACTTTGACGCTGTGATCTAATTGTATAATGATAATTATCTCAGTAGCTATCGTGGTGGACAAACATGACACCACCGTGGTGAAGATCAAGCGGTTCGCGGCGACTATGATCCTTTTATCGCATTTGTCGCGAGTTGTCGATCCGTCGTCGCTTCTGATTGGTCGAAATCGTAGATGAATATGAGGAAGATCAGATCATATGAAATTTGGAGAAGGCAGTCTTTCGAGAGAACGCGAAGAAGTAGTAAGACTCCGTCGATCGAGCACGAATTTCGTACGTTTTGAACTCATTTTCAGTTAGTCCGATCTTAGTGTCTGCAAGTATTAGGTGTACAACTTTGCTTCCGCCGTTTTCCTATAGATGGCTTTAGCGGTAAGTGGTGGTCGAAATAAATAGATCATACAATAAACTTGGGCATCTGTCAACATAACCCCATAGAAACATTAGTCGATTTGTGTCTGCATCATAAAATTATTCTCGATTGAAAATGTCAGTTTACGAACCAAATTCTCGTCATTTGCGGGAGGTTTTAATTTTTTGCTTCAATATGAAGAAATCTGCGGCTGAGGCTCATCGAATACTCTCAAATACTTATGGTGAGGCCGCTATTAGTGAAAGAACGTGTCGTGAGTGGTTTCAACGCTTCAAGAACGGTGATTTTGACGTCCAAGGTGCTCTGTATTTGGTGAGACCAGCTCGGCGTAGTGTATTATGAACTGTTAAAACCGACTGAAACAATCACAGGCGATCGGTATCGAACGCAATTGATGCGTTTGAGCCGAGCATTGAAAGACAAACGGCTGCAATACAACGAGAGACACGATAAAGTGATTTTGCAGCATGACAATGCTCGATCCCATGTTGCGAAAGTGGTCAAGACATACTTGGAAACGTTGAAATGGGAAGTCCTACCCCACCCGCCGTATTCTCCAGACGTTGCTCCCTCTGACTATCACTTATTTCGATCAATGACACACGGCCTGGCTGACCAGCACTTCCGATCGTATGAAGAAATAAAAAATTGGATCGATTCGTGGATAGCCTCAAAAGATGACCAATTTTTTCGACGCGGGATTCGTACGCTACCCGAAAGATGGGAGAAAGTAGTGGCCAGCGATGGATAATACTTTGAATCATAAATGTATAACCAATTTTTTACAATAAAGCCTCGAATTTCGAAAAAAAAACGGCGGAAGCAAAGTTGTACATCTAATATTATCCTCGCGACTCAGAAGTTTTTCCCTAGGCGTCGTCGCGAGGTTATCGTGAACCAAGGCTTTAGCCCCCAGACGTATACGCAAAAGTGTCCGACTAGGCAACTCAGGATGATAGCCTCTAAGCGTATTCGAAATAGTATTAACAATAACTAAGTGATAAGTAATTGAAAAACTGTACAATAAACAGAACAGTATACATAGACAATAAACAGTTCTTTTTCAAATCGAAACTACAATGTGATATTAAGGTTATTACATTGAAGATTATTACATGAACAAAATCATTCGCGTAAGAAAAAAACGAACCTCGCGCAAAGGAGACCTGAAAACTAACGCTGAGAAGTATCCTTCGCGAAGCAGTCCAGAATATTACAGGCATCTGTTGTATATTAAACATTTTAGATTATAAGTATTGACAGATTATATGTAGAACTCTGGGCGTATAAGAAAAGCGCTGGCAGGTGTTTATATAAATTAAGTGCAACGGCGCGTCGAAGCATGGGATATGATGAATGGATGGATGGGAAACAAAAACAGTACATATAAGTGATGTAAACGAAAAAAATTTGTATTCACATTATTTTTATTCACATTATTTTTTTCACGTTTTCCGTATTAAAAACTAAAATTGATAACTCGCAATCGACGAGTTGATGCTTGTCGAAATATATCGCTATCGCGTTCTTGCTGCTAAACAAAGCACTATCGATAAGAGGAGAAATATAAAATCATACTGCGTTTTCGCAATTCTTTCTTTCAATGCCAGAAGCGTCGATAATGATAATTTTCTTGGAAGAACCGCGAAATCGGTGACATATAGCGACGCGATAAGAGAAGTGTTGATAATGATATTTTTTCTAGGCGAAGATCGATGACATGACCATCGATACTGCGAAGAGTTGGAGAAAGGGACAAAGAAGTCGCAAATGAAATAATATAATGGATTATAAGCACTCAATTCCACAGTTAGTGTCTTGGAAGACGAACAAATTGGTCGCAATAAGAATAATAGAAAAAGTATGGCTAACTATGCGAATGTTAAGAACATAGCTAATATAATCGAGTGTATTAGAAACGTGGATTCGGAACAATTCGCGAATATTAAAAATGAAATGTTCGAAGTGTTCAAAGAAATGGAAGTAGATTTTTGAAGAAATAATGGATCAAGATTCCGATCGACAAAGAAGTGTTATCTGGCGATACTAGTTATGCTAATTTGAGCGAAGACAATACTGATCGTCGAGAAAAATTCGTGTTGTCTTCGGAAATTTGTGCGTTGAACGATCATATTAAACACTGCGCGATTCTCTGCTACTGCACAATGGATGGCGCTTTAGCCATAGGTGCATCGTGTATGACTCATTTGGCTGACACTGATGTTGAAGGAATATATCTCGCCACGAAGCATGAGATCGATTATATTGATGTGCTGGGCTGTAGGTTTACTCAAATTGCAGAGTGCCAATGTACATTATAATTCTGTGCAACATGAATTTGTGCACACAGTGAAAAAATTATTGTGAACAATATAGTGAACGAAACATAGATCCCGATAAGATAATGGAACGAATGATGATGGTAGAAGAAACAATGAACGGCATAGCAAAAAAGATGTGATGCATTCTCGGAAATCCGCGAGAGAGAGATATAAGTGATGTACGAATATCACTGGTGCAGTTCCTACACGATTGAGAGTTAGGAATATGCGGTGAGTGCATCATGAAACAGATATTCATTAACGAAGAGCCCGTTTGTTTCTGATCTTTACTCGCACAGCAGAAAGTGTACATGTGGTTATGCAACGAACATAATAAGAACTATGGCTTTGAAAATATAAGATATAAAATTCGCAGTTTAGCAGACAACGACTATTTTTGTATATCGAAAATCGCAGTGGAGACCAATCGTTCCTGCTGTAGGAACATTGTGATTCCCGCGGGTGGTGAAAAAATAGTCCAACTGTTAATAGTTAACGATGTACGTACGCTGAATTACCATCGCAAGAAAGATCCTGCTGTAAAAGAAATATATTTTCATAACGTAATGATGAATGCCATGAATGTGACAAGTGTCACTCCGCCTTTATGTATCATAATATCACGATACTAAATTACTATAAAATTATAGATATAAAGCGGTGCTGTAAAGAGAATGCGGGTTGTGAACAAGTTATGTGCAAGTGCTAGAAGATTGCGATGTGATCTAAAGACTGTGAAAAAAACATGGAAAAATCACGAGCGAGTGAAATTGCTGGAGCAGAGCGTTACTCTCCAGTGGACCAACCAGGCCGTTACTCTCGAGTGGAGTGTTTCGCAATGATGCGATGAATTCATCGAGCGGCTCAAAGAACTTTGTAGTGCCAAATATCCGCGTCGGACATTGAACACAGACAATTCTCGGTGGCGAGGATCGCGCGACTCGCGGGTACAAAATCGCAATTGGAGCTACGGTTCGTGGTGGGTACGCGAGTGGCGACAAAAGATCTCCAGTCTGGCGAAAGATCGACACTGCGTTTGAGAATCGTGTTCTGATTGATAATCAACGCGGACTACATCGAACCGCAGCAGAAGACGTGTAGCAGTGCTCGAGCGAGTACGAGACGCTGTAGAATACGGTAGTGTGAAAGTAAATATCGCGTTCAACAGTGAATTTACGAAAGGTGTCATCAAAAGCATAAAAACAAAAAACAGTGAGATATATCGATGTATCTATTTGCACGGTATATGGTACGAGCAGCGCGCCATTGAGCCCACATTGGCATCACTCGAAGAGTTCCCAGAACGGGTGAACACTGTCGCAAATCCTCAACTTGATTGTCAACGTGAACAAACTAAATCCCATGCATGCAGGATGCCACATTAAAAAGCCGCGAGAAATTATAATGAAACAAGCAGTGATCAATGGATAATGCATGCTTTGCGTGATCAGTGGTCACTGCTCTGTATCCCGCAGAAAGAAATGTGAATCATAAACGTAATTCATCTACATTATATTACAGTGTTAAATCTCACGGGCATCGAGTTTCCAATGACTTTAAAGGACATTCCAAAATTCAAACGTTTGAACGTGGTGTCGATCAATGTGTACGGTATCGAGAATAAACAGGTCCTTCCTTTACTGGTGGCAAGAAGAAGAAGCACGTCAACATATTGTGTGATCTGCAAGATCCACGCAACGATGATGTCGTCCACTTTATATGGCTCAAGAATTTGTTCCATCTTGTGAGACCGCAAATTACTAGGGATAAGAAGAAGAAATTTTTCTGCAATCGGTATAATAAAAGTATAAAAAAGTATAATAAAAAATTATAATTTTTTGAAATAATAATTATAGTTTTTCAGATGTCTTCATTACTTCAATCAATACGAATGAAAAATTACAGTCACATGTAGTGGCAAAATGAACGACTGCCGAGCGAGGAGTGACTCACAAGTGATTCAAGTTTGACAATAAGGAATGAGTGCATTCATCCGTTCATCGTTTATGTCGACTTGGAGTGCGTTCTACATAAGATGAAACTTAATAAGGAAGACGCATTGTCGTATATATATCAACAGCCTGAGATATAAGATATTATGTGTGATGCTCATATAATGACGCGTTATCGTATATATTAATTCCGTCGCGATCAAGATAGATATATAGCGTGGTTTGCGCGGTAATTCCAAGACTTGGCGCATCACATGAAAAATATCGTATCTGCTAACGTACCGATGGTTCTCAAAAGAACAATAGGAGATATACTGTAGCGCAACGCGTTGCCACATTTGCGAGAAACCATTCACGCTGGATACGCGGATACGAGATCATTGTCATCTCACCGGTAGATATCGCGGTTCAGCGCATACAAACTGTAATCTAAGTTATATAAATTCGCTATATATTCCGGTCGTATTTTATAATTTATCGGATTACGACGCACATTTTGTAATTAAAGAAATTGCTATCGCGTACGATAGACATGTATATTTCCTTCCTAACGAAGAAAAAATACATTTTATTCATTAAACATGTCGATAGCACCAAAGATAAAAATGAAAATAACTTTCAGAAAAATTGTATAAAATTAAGCTTCATCGATTCTTTTAAATTTCTAAGTACAAATCTCGATAAATTGGTGTTGTATTTCGATAAAAAAAAAAACTAAAAATTACACAGTAATATGCAAATTAATTAATAATTTCAGAATTTTACAAACTCAGCGCGGAGAATTTTGATCTTCTCACACATAAAAGGGTTTTTTCATACGAATACGTTGACTGCGTCGAAAAGACGACACACATTTACCATCGCGTAAATCATTTTTCAGTTCATTGATGGGCAACACCGTATCTGAGTGCGATTCGCGCTCACGCCGCAAACGTCTGGCAGCGATTCTCTATTCGAACGCTCGGCGAATACAGCGACATATACTTGAAAATCGATGTCTTGATATTAGCCAACATTCTCGAAAATTATGTTGCGCAAAATTATATTTCCGCAAAAGTTGTATGTCGCGAGTTACTCGATCCCGCACATTACTCACCTTGTCGGGTTTCACGTAGGACGCCATGCTGAAACATACGCGCATAAGATTTGAGTTGCTTACCGATATCGATATGGTTCTATTCATCGAGCGCGGTATATACGTAGTAGCCTCAATCAATACTCAAACAAAATCAAAGATGTGCACAGATTAATAACAAGCGTTCATACTCATCGAAATCATCGTCGTATCTTATGTACTATATGAATAATCTGTACCGATGGGCGATGTGTCAATCGCTGTTATACGCTAAATTTCGATTGGTCGAAGACACTGTGAATTTTGACGCAAGCGCGATCGCTCCGGATTCGCCCACCAGGTGAATTTATATTCTCGAGGTTGATCTCGAGTATTCGTAAGATCTGCACGACCCGCATACTGACATATTTTTCTGCCCAATGCGCGATAAACCGCTCGGCAAGCGCGAGGATAAACTTCTAGCGATGCTGTACAATAAACAGCGTTATGTCATCCACTATCTTAACTTGCAAAAATGTATTCGGCCTTTGCGTAACAAAGATCCATCGAGTATTACAATTTGGTCAATTGGCTTAGCTCAGTGATTACATTGAACTCAATATAGAGTTTAAAACGCTCGCGAAAAACGATTTCGAGAAAAATTTATATTGTATAAATTAAATATCGCGGTATTTAGCAAAATTATGGAAAACGTTCAAAATTATGTAGATATACGATCAATAACAAAATGAGACGGCGTGAAGGCAATGATCACGAAGTCGAATTTCCACAGTCGTAGCGTCTTTGCGGAAAATTTGATCGAACTGTGCAAACTCGAGGTGAAATTCAACAAGCCGATTTATGTGGATGTGTGTATACTCGACATATTGAAAGTCTGCTTGTATAAATTTTACTACAAGTACATGTCCGATGTATCGCGATGAATGAAAGATCATGTACACCGACATGAACAATCTTATTACAGTGCGTCACCAAAATTCGGACAAGTCAAACAATTTCTTTAAAATGATGAATTAAATATTACAAAAAATCCTTTTACATGTGCTTGGGGGATCCCTGTAGAGCACAATTATTCGATCAAAATATCTCCCACAGCTTGAATGACGGCCTCTATTCTCGATCTGAAGCGTTCGTACGCATGCTGTAATATAGCTGTCCATGTCGACGAATGCTGCCTCAATAGCAGTTCTTAATGACGTTACATTGGGATGCCGAGACTTGTTTGTGACCCTTTCAACTACGCTCCATACGTAGTAGTCCAAAAGATTTAAATCTGGATTGTTGGGAGGCCAGAATGGGAGCTGAGTTGAATAACTCGGCCTGGTAGCCTCAGAGAGCATCTGTCTTGGCATCTGTTCTGGCAGCCTCAGAGAGCATCTGTCGTATATTAATATGTATGATTTGTGTTGAAAGTCTTCCTCGGCAATTCGGCATTGTTGGTGCGCTTACACCAACAATCAATGCTAATTTTCGCAACAATTGCCCTGGGTCATCCGAAATCAGCGCTTAAGCCCTTTCAACAATTGCGGGGGTCCTCGCAGTGCGTTCTTTCAAGTGACTCTTCCTTCACATACTTGAATCTTCGTTGGACTGTTCTAAAGTCATTTTACCACAACGTCATAAATGATTGATCTCAAGTACCCAAAGAACCGAATTATTTTCATTGCTGAAAGCCCTGCGTGAAGATCTTCGATGATCGTGGCTCTTCGATTATACTCCACACTTGGTTTCAACATCGCGGCCATTTTAAGAATATGACTGTTTACTAGAAACATTAGGCTTTCTCGGACGCCAACAATTCGGTGACACAATATAGCGGAAAATTTAAATTTGTCCGGATTTTGGTGGCGCATCCTGTATACCGCATTGAACGCGAGGACATTTATGAGACGATGAAACGCGATATCGCTAGATTCGACACGAGCGATTATCCGATAGACAATGTGTACAGTATGTTTCTCGCGAAAGGAAAATATATAATGGAGGAATAACGTATGATAATAACGTATGATTTGTGTGTACTCAGGGCGAAGATGTATGCGGTGAAAATGGACAGCAAGAAAGACATTAAAAAAGCAAAAGGCGTTAAAAAAGCAAAAGAGTAACATCGTAGCACGATATAATATATATATACATATATATATTTATTATATTTCATGTTTTATTATTTCTTATATATTTTATTTTATTAATTTGCACTTTGACATTTTTTATATTTTCATATGGTGTATATATTACTATTATATACTATTATCATTATAATTTATATGCCATGTATGTTTTTATATTTATATAAATATTAATATTATGTTTTTGTAATATCATTTATGTATTACTATTATTTTTCATTTCGTGTATCATACATTTATATACGTATTTTATATCTGTACTTCAAAAAGAAAAAAAACGAAAATGGAGTGGAGAATAAAAAATATTTTATACGATTATATAGTATATATAGAATATATATTAATATATTTGTTATATCTATATAAAAATATATGAATGAAAATTTTATCAAATGACATTGTTTTTGTATCCACGAATTGTGCGATCCATCGCATTTCAGCCATTTGATGTATACATTGTCTCCTTTACTGCACAGTATCTTCTCTACGAGATACACTCCGAATGAGTAGCGCGATGCAACTCGTGCTCATAGAACACTCCAGCGGATTTTCTGCGATAGTTCTTGAGTAGATAGGTTATGGGATTAGTACGCTGCATCTTAACGATCATAAACATCTCCAATTTAGCGTGTAATTCTTCTGAAAAACCATCTTTCTTACGCGTACCGAATCGCCTACTTTGAATTTTATCAGACCCGTGATCTTTATCGCCTTGTACACTGTGCTCAAGAGTCTTTCAGCGATCGCGGGAGTAAGCATCGCATGCCGATGGTGCGATGCTTATGCGACGTAATCCGACATGAGATGCGGCAGCTCGTCGATCCACTTGTAATTGCCATTGAGTATAAACATCTTCCACATATCATTTTTGAATTGTTTCTACGATTGAACGCTCGATTATTGGCGCTTTCATCGAATACGTAGAAAAGTGATAAACATTGTATTTTTTCAAGATTTTCTGCATATATTTTCGGCATTGTAAAACTTCTTCTCAGCAATAGGATCTGTACACACTGCCATACGAAACTTTCTATACGTCGAGGGAAAACTGACGAAGAATAAAGTGATCCAGGGCTAACATGGCGCTGGAAAATAATTGCGTCGCATTCATATTCGATGAGATTCGATATGAACTCAATGGTGGAAATTGATCGTAACAGAAATGTGGGCATAACTCTCAAAAATTATGTAACAGTGTCGTCCGATAGAAGTGATAGTGATTCTGCGGAATGCCGGCTGGGCTGCGCAGAGTACTGCGGCCGGATATTTTAATTTCTGTGTACTGCTCTACGTACTGTTGCGAAACGTGATAATCAATGCTCGTCACGAATTGATTTAGATATGCGCGTGCAACGACAATAATTGTCTGACGGGAGATCCGGCAGTAGATCCAACGCTTGAATTATTCAAAGTACAGTGGCGAATGCTGCACGTGTTATTGAGCGATAAATAAACTATCGATGCTGCTTTGGAGAGCGAACGATATCTGAGCATGACTTTTCGCTCGTGGAATCTGTACGAATTTCCGCTCTTGCAGACCACAACCAAGCATTCGTGGGCCATCAAGACGACTACTCAGCTCGAAAAGCCGCGCTACGTCATCTTCGTTATGCATAGGTCGAAAAAACATCATATCCAAGGACATAAATTAATTCAACAACTGCAAATTAACCAATGCGAAATTTTATCTGAACTTGGAATATTATCTGTATGATGACTTGAATCTGGATTTTGATAAAAAAAAGATGTGCGATTCTGTACGACTTGTATGCGTGTTTCTGCAAGGGCTACGGAGTATCTTGAGCTGAGACTCATCTTTACGACTTTTCTACGTAATGACCCGTTCATGATCATCGATTGCTCTCGTCAGAATGAATCGATCAAGAATGACACCGTAGACGGTGAATTAGATTTTGAATATAAGGAGAACGTGCAAATATAATAGCCTATTATCTTATCGTACATGATCGCGTGGTTTAGTATAATCCGTTTACCAATGTTGTGCAAAATTAAGTGCATCCTTATACGACGATATAAAATCTGCGTCGCAATTGCAATCTTCTTTTTCTCGACAATAGCATGCCAATGTTCGTAGATCTGCAAGGATTCATTGTTAACAAGAAATTTATCATGAAGGAAGTAGCGGTGCTAAAATAGAAAACTGTTCTCATGCATTACATTTTTGCGAGTCCCGTGCCATGGAAAGTTTTGACAAGTTCCAACAGATCTTCTTGATTGATTGCTTATCACTAAAGAACAAGAAGGATCCCATACGGGGCAAAACGCTTGATCACAATAGTTGTCTTTTATAAAGATGATGCTATTATATACGTCAAGGAGTGCGAGAAACGAACATAGCTATGAAATTTGCTTCTGGACGATGAGCGAGAACGAATGTATCGAGATTTTGGATCCAATTTACGAAGACATGGAATATTTTAATATAGAATGTGGAATATTTTAATAATACTGTGGGCAACATATTAAGAATTGCGCGAATTACAAAATGTACTGAAAATATATGAGGGCAAGTCAATAAATTCTTAGAAAATCTATCAGAAGGCACTCACAGTGTTATGTCACATTATTTTTTAACAAATAGCATCTCTCAGCTGATTACTGTCAAATTTTGAGCGGAATTCATCGTGTGGTTTCATTTCTGTAGACGATTAAAGTGAACAATCTTTGTATATTTTGCAAAATGAAAGAAACAAATTTCGTGCAGTGATCAAACATCTACATATGAAAGGTTTAACACCGAAAGAAATTAAAGCCGAGTTGGATAATGTTCACCTGTACAGCGTTTGCGACTGTATACAATTGGGTGAATGAATTTAAACATAGTCGTACATCCACATGTGATGCATCTCGTGACGTTCAATTGAAGCTGCTACGCCAGAAATCATCGATAAAGTTCACGATATTGTTTTGACTGACCGACGAGTGAAAGTGCGCGAGCTTGTTGAGACCACAAGCATATCACAGTGATTTCAATTTTACACGAACAATTAGATAAGAAAAAAGCTATCGGCAAAATAAGTGCCGCGTTTGCTCACTATGAATCATAGCGCGACAGTGTGACGATTTCAAAACAATGTTTGGAGATGTTTCAATGTAATCAGATGAATTTCTGCATTGATTCATTACTGTAGACGAAACATGGATCCATTACTTCACTCTCGAGATGAAGGAACAGTCAAAACAACTGTGGACTTCACCGAATGAACCAGCTTCGAAAAAAGTGAAGATAAAGTCGGCCTGAAAGATGATGGCCACAGTTTTTTGCATGCGATATAATTCATATCGATTACCTTCCGTCGAAGCAAACGATCAATAGCGATTACTACGCAGCCTTATTCTCCATTAAGACAATGCACGTGCCTGGCACCGATGGCCAAATTCAACGAATTCCGTTACGAATTGTTTCCCCATCCAGTATATTCGCCAGATTTAACCCCCTACGACTATTTCCTGTTTTCAAACCTGAAGAAATGGTTCGAAGGAAAGAGATTTACCCACCAGAGAGCAGCTCATTGCCGAAACAGAGTCTTATTTTGAAGGATTGGACAAATCATATTATTGGACGGCTTGAAAAAGTTGGAGAATTGTTGGATCAAGTGTATCGAGCTGAAAAGAGAATATGTTGAGAAATAAAAATGAATTGATAAAAAAAAAATGTGTTTTACTATATTTTTTTAAAAACTTATTGACTTGCCCTCGTATAACTGATAGTTCCAAAAAAAATTTTTTAAATAAAAATACGTTAAAATATTTATTATGTATTTCTTTTCCCTTTCTTTGTAATACAGCATATGTAAATTTTTGTATGTACATATGTATATATGTACGTATGTACGTATGTATAATATGTATGTATGTATGTATATGTATATATATATATGAAACATTGATGCTTCTCTTATATGCGTCGCGACGTGCCCACCGATCTGACAGTGTATAAGCAGTATATATAGGCTGTATATAAAACTTTTTTTCATTCAATGGTTCAGTTACGAGCTTTAAGCATAGACCGAGTAAAAGAATATAATACATATCAAAAATCAGTCGAGCCACCTCTTGCCATTAAGTCCAAGTTCCCTACCATCGAACAAAAAAGCTAGATATTGGGAATGCCTTGAAGAAAAAACATCAAATCATCAACGTCATGAAAATATAAGCTATAAAGTATATATATATATATATATATATTAGGTGTGGGAAAAAGTCGTGGCGTTTTTCCCGTTAGATGTAACGCCATGAATTTTTTCCACACCTAATATATAAAACATTGATATACTCGCGAACAGAAAAACGTATTGTAAAAAGCGATAAAACGTGTTGCGATTCTTGAAAAGACAGAAAAAAAAAGATTACCTCAGGATTCGTGACACAGTCATATTTGAGATTAATTAAATTCATGAGCTTAGAAGGCGCTCTCTATTATATTATGTCGTTACATTAATTCGATCGGTTTCTATTTATTAAATATACGCTGCCTGATTACGCGTTCTTTCACTATACATATCAGAAGAATATTTTCGAAACTTCAGTGATCAAGCTGGCTAAGACACTAGTTCCAGAAAGTTGAGAGGTCCCAGGTTCGAATCCTGGCTGAGATAATATTTTTCGCAATAAAAGTTTCTTATTTGAAGTAAAGGGAGGGATGTGTTTGTGTTTTTGTTTTTAATGTCTGAACTTGCTTGTGTTTTTAATGTTTGAACGTTTCGGCGCATAGTCACATTTGAGGTTAATTAAATTCATGAACTTAGAATATTGTATTATTCATAACTTTCAACTTTGACCGATAGGTGCTATCTACTATAAAATAAAAGTTTTTCTATATATTGCGTTCCACGCACATTTTGCATTGAATAAATACTTGTAAAATATAATAAAATGATTACAATGAATAGTGAATTTGAATTTAAATATCTTAATGTAAATAAATAATAAAAAATAATAGCATGAAAAAATAAAATAATTAACTATACAATGTTTTATAATATATCGACAATACTCGTAGACAGATAGAACAGACTAAATTGAGTCAACGATCTATCATTTTGCAATTTTTACAATAATTAACAAGATAATTACTAAAAATCGCCGAATTGATTTTCAATAATTTTTTATTTAGGTATTATCAACTTTATACAGAAATACAGAGAGACAAAAATTGTTCATTTTCTTTTCATAGAGTTCTAAGAATTTTTTCAGTGTTTTATCAATTTTTTAATACTGCGTTTTCTTATTAGCAACTATTTTTATTAACATAAGAAAATTCTGAAAAATTCTCAGAATTCTATGAAAAAAAGTAAACAATTTTTGTCACTTACTGTTTTTCTGTTGATAATTCCTGATTGAAAATTATTGAAAACCAATATTTCACAATTTTTAGTAACATTCTGTTAACTATTACGGAAATTGCAAAATTATAGAGGATTTTAATTCAGTTTAGTTTGTTCTATCTGTCTACCAGCGTTGCCGGTAGAATTATCAAACATCCTGTACATTTTACTTTAACAATATGTATCATTTTTTATAAAACCTAAATGATGAAATTTAAATGATATATGTAGATGATCGTTGTTTTGATATATATGGAATTTTTAAAATTATATATAAACTTACTATTTTAAAAAAAGATAAAAAGTATCATTTAATAAAAGAAATAGAAAATTTGAAAAATACAGAAGACTGTCATTTTAACGTTTTTACTGATTCAAGTAATTATATTTTTAAATTTCCTTTAAAACTTATATAAAAATTATTTCACAAGAAAAAAGCTCAATATGGGCCAATTTTGGCCCTTCTCTAAATTTCATACGAGAAAATCTATTTTTTGAAGTCAATTATAAGGCTGTTTATAAAGACGTTTGTCACTACAAAATGTGTGATATAAGTATACAAACTTTGTACTGATACCTTTTTAAAAAAGTTAAAAAGAGACGCTAAGCATACGTGTTTCTCGAATAAAATCTAAGTATCCAACCCAACCAAATTAATAGTAATTTTAATTTTTCATCAAGGATATTCTTATTGAATGTCTTTTTATTCCAACCCAACCAAATAAGGTCAACTTTAATTCTTTGTTAAAAAATTATTACTCATCGAAAAAAATTAATGCATCAAATGAAAAATTAAAACTCAAATGCTGCAATGTTTACTACTCTAGTTTAAAATAAATAAAAAATAGAATAAAAAAACGGACAATTAAGAGTCTTAATACGCAGTAATTGATGCGATTATCATATACACATATATTTCGATTTTATTGCAGTGCATTAATTTTAAGGGATTTTTTGGTAAAAATATTTTATTGTGAAAAAATGGTTACAATTCATCATTTAAAATATTGTTTATCAATTCAAAATATAGCCACTACTTTTTCCCATCTTTCTGGAAATAGGTGGATTCCACATTGAAAGAATGACACATCTTTTGATATTATCCAGTAGCTATAATAGAGCGGTTTTAATGGGGCTAGAGGGAGGCGCGGAGCGCGGAGAGTACTAGGTGCGGAAGGGAAGAGGAAGATCCCGGCGCTATCGCTGTTTACATAAACATAGGATCCCGGTCGATGGATTACAAAAACATAATATTCGTGATAACGCATATTTCGCTATGTCTTTCGTATTTTTCATTGCCACCGCCCTCTCCAAAAATGCATCGGTAACAAAGGCTTGCATACATTTACGCATATACTTATCATCTCTCTTCCTCTTATGTTTCGTCATCTTATCCGCCGCATCACTCTCGTTGTATCTTCTTGCACTTCTTAAAAATATTTTTATCATACATTTTTTATTTAATGATTTAAATAGAGAGAGAACGCTTAATACGATCGTGACCGTCTGTCGCAGTACCATTGAGCACGAAGATGCTGGCGGCGCGTGTAATATGATAGTGCTGCGATAATAAGAAAAGAATAATATATATATACCAGATATATAATTTAAATATGCGTTTATTTTTATATATAACGTAATTTTACAATATATAGTTCTTATTATATAGTTCTTATAATATTTAAAAACAGGAACTTAATTTAATTTAATTAATTTCAAATCGAATTTTAAGCATCTGCTTCCGATTAGCAATAAAATGTACATTTATTTTTCACACAGTTTACAATATTATCTAAAGCATAAACTATTAACTCAAACTCTATTTGATTTTTTATTATAAATTTTGCACAAAAAATCTACAGCATCATATTTATCGATGATAACAATTTACACCTAAAAATGTTACAAAATTTTAAATTTTTCATTGACGATATGCATATACTGGCACAACTCAGAGTATATATTCTCGATACAATGTTGAATTCGAACATAAAGAATACGGTTGACGGCTTCATATATAGTTTCGCGCAGTGTTAATTTAACACATTCACATCACGCATTTTTACGATTTCTATCACTAGATCTTGGACCGATAATGATGAAGGTGCCAATGTTGATTGCACGAACCGCTCAATATCTGCGCGTCTTTCGATGAAAATCTGCACGAGGCAAGATTATGTTGTTAGTTTGGTTATCGCCAATTACAATTTCCACAAATTTCTTCTTCCCAATATATAAGATGTATGACGAGGTTTATTATAGAAGATGCTCTGCAGAAAAAAGTAATATATGTATATATATAATAAAGAAAAAAAGAAAATAGATAAACAAACTATAGAGAAAAGGTGTAAAAAAATTTATAAAATAAAAATTTACTGTTTATAAAATTCTTCACCTTGAATAAGAAACGTAAAATCTCATGGAATCATACTTGGAAAGCATTGCAGTAGCGGTCCTTCTAAACGACTAATGCAGTAATATTGCCCGAGCTTTTTCTAAGTTTCGTCCCTTCTATCACATTTCTTCAGGAATGCATATTGAATTGTTCAATCAATAAACGAGAAATCAAAAATGCAAGTGCTGATATATTGTACAATAACTTTGTTAGTGTAATAAAAGATTTTTTTAAAGATATTCGATGATTATTAACATGACATATTTCGCAATGACATCATGAATGTAATTTTGATACATTGCCAAATTGTATGCATAATGATATAAAATTTAAAGATCGAGATGCATTGCGATGATATATGTCTCATCGTTGTAATCCTATACTCGCTATAGTATTCGTGCTCTCTCTCCTATCCATCGTAGGTCCTATACTTATCATAATATTTGCACTCTCTCTTCTTCCCTTATATAATATTCTTTCCCACATTCTCTTTTCTTCTTGCTCACACTTTTATTAAATAAATATGATATTTGTTTTATGATTTTTTAATGATATGACTTAACAATGATTTTAATTTAGCAACTAATTATAATAATATTTTTAGTAATGTAATGTAATACAAATAGCTGAGCGTTCCTAATTATCAAACCATTATAAAGTATTATTGAGTAGCTATCGAATATTTATTGTACTATTAAACTATTAAACTATTAAACAACTATCATATTATTAATTAATATTAAATAACTAGAAAGAAGATTCTTTTTTATTCGCGATAAGGAGAAACAGGAATATGCAGGTTTCAAAGTTACGCAACAAGTAGATGATGTCGTAGAAGGGAACGAAAAAAATGTTTTAGGATTGTGAAAAAAACCCAGAAAGAAATAGATATTAGAACTATAATTTCTTATTATTTAATTTTTATTTTAATAATTTGATTAACTTATTTGAGGAAAATGCATGCCTTCATATATAATTCTAAACCACTGAATAGAGGCAGGGAAAAAGGAGATTGAAAATAATTTTAAAAATTCAGTAATATATTTAAGTATCATAGTAGTAAAACAAGAGGGATTTTAACCCAGGAGCGCTGAGGAGGAAGTGGGTGAGGGGCAGTATCCACGGCGAGAAGGAGTCCGCGGGTAGGGGTGACAAGGGAGGAAGGGAGGTGGATGACATCACAGGACGTAACGTCACTAGACGAAGGAATGACGTCACAGGGAAGGTGGAAAATGATGTCACAGTGGATGATGTCGCGGGTGTGGCGATGCGAGAGAGAGGGGAGGAGAGATGATGATGTCCCGAGAAATTTTTTACGTAGCCGGAAATTACGTAGCGGAGGTGTGCGGAAACTTGCGTCCACGTCGTGGTGAAAATGTGGCACGAGGGTCAATAACCGCCGGGCGTGATCTGCCCCGCCGCCATCACCGCCATCGCCGCCGTTGCCGCCGCCCCTGCGGCCTCCGCCATTTCCACCGCCGCCTCCAAGCACGGTCTACCGCCAGTCCCCTCCACAACCAGTCGCGATCCCCACCATACACATTATACATATATACTTATCGTATATATTTATCATCTTTCAAGTGTCGCCATATTCTTTTTACATAATCTTTCCTTCAGCGTTTATTACTTGCGATTATTCATGCAGAAATATTTTTTATTCTGCCGAATTATATTATTATTTTAGAAAGCGCGATAATACGTCGCGCGCGATGCCGTCAGCGGTGCTAAGTCTGGAAAAAAATAAAAATATTAACATAATTATAGCGAAGTACAATAACATCTCGGAATTGTTCTTATCGT
>NW_017259201.1:180016-193490 GCF_001594045.1 Atta colombica
AATATATGAAATGAAACAAAATTTGATAATCAAGACGAAAACTTATATATGTAAATCCTATTAATATAATAATCATTTATGTTTCTCTTATCAGCTCATTATTGTCGCCGATATCTCAATTCTTAACCTATCAGGTTATTCGACAGTTTCGCCCGCTGCCTGAAGGTTCAGCGCATCTTTACTAAAATTAGCCGCTTTCTCCGCCAACAAACATACTTATATGTTTATATACCATCCACTCAATAAAATTATTGATGTTGCCATCTTTATTAAAATCTTGCACAGATCGATTAATAGATTGACTGATAGTTCAATTGACAAACAGAATGACAGACTGATTGGTTGCGGGGGCTGTGCGAGATTTTATATAGTAAAGATGTGAAAAATGATTTCGTAGAACATGATACTATTCCGAGAAAAGAACAATGCCTTGATCAAAATTCCTCAGCCGAAAAGTATATCATGCGATCGAATAATCTCATGAATAAATCAGCATTTTTCAGTTATAATTGAATAGTTGAACGAACTTACCATGAAGTTCAACTCCAATTATACTCTTGTCTCGTCCGGACAGGCCCTCCCACCCATCCGTTTCTTCAGATTTTTCGGCTTTGAAATTATGATGACTTGCGCGTGCGCGGAGGACAGCGACGCAGGGCGGCGTTGCTTGAAAGTTTCCTGGGAATAGCGCATCGAAATGCAACTACACTTACGATAAGTTCGTTCAACTATTCAATTATGTCAGGTCTTGTCCGAATAGAGCTTTAACGCTCAGATTTGTCTTTAACGATATAAAAGTGTTTCTTTTATTCGAAGTTCTATAATTTTTTATGTCTTACAGATTGAATAAAGAAAAATAAGCAGTAAATATAGTGGTTAAATTGTCTTAAGGATTGCAGTTTGAAATGCAGGATTTCTAATTACCGGTCGATTGTAAAAATGAGCGAAAATTGTTGAAGTCTCGCTCCAACTTGTCTTTCGGTGAATTTCGTCCAAAAGTAGCCGTCTTTACTAGCCACCAATGAGGCGTGTCTAGTGGAATGAGTTGAAAATATTGAAGTATCTATCTCTATTGCGGCTAATACAATTTTGATCCAACGGCCTAAAGTTTGGGACGAGATCGATTTATGGCGAAGGCGAGATGAAATAAAGAGTGTCACAATCTACTTGACGAAGGTCTCGCGTGGAATTAACATAATATTTAAATAAAAAAATATACAAAGCTCCGAATTCTCTCGGAATTCTCTTTTGTCTGAAAATAAGAAGGAGTTGAGACCTTCCAATTCCAGATGTCTTAAGCCTTGCTAGAATCCTAATCACCAATGTATCCAATATCGAAATTTGAGAGAGTTGAATAACCGCTAAGATTTGTAATCTCTGTGCAGTTGTGAGTGCTAACAGAGTTGCAAGCTTTCTGGAGATAAGCTCAAATGATAAGTTCTCATGAGAGTATAGAGATGCTAGATACTGAATCACCGAAGAAGGACTCAAATAAAATAACGGGCGCGCTAGGGTTTTAGACACTCGTTTAACGAGTGATCTCACCTCGTTTGCAGAGAGAAGGGAGATGGCAGCGCGATACGTGTTTAGAGATGAGTACGAACCCGTATTTGGAAGAGCAGATAAAAATTCGACGTTACATTCGACGATCACTGACGATACAGGCGGGGAAAAGCAACATATTTGGTTTTCTTTACAGAAGATCCATCATAATCTGAGAGATTTAGTATATTGTGCGATTGTATGATCCGATAGGGATGTAAGCATTGCATCTAACGTCGACGCCGGTGTATCTCTCTCTGAATAAGAAGGTCTAACGGATAATTTTGCTGCCACCAGGGAAATTCTGCTTCTTTCATGCCGGGTGGATCTTTCTGAAAGGGGATTATAATATATTAGAATCGGTATGATAATATATTAGTTCGGCAAAAATAGATTGATTGGTTATTGATAAGGTGATTAAATAAGGAGAACCATAGCTGTGCTGGCCACCAGAGGCCAACCAGGATTCCCTCTGCAAAAATAATTTTCCGAAGCGCTCTAGCAATTAAAGCAAAGGGGAAGGGAAAAATAGAAGTAAAAATAGAAGTTGCCCCCATCTAATGAGAATGCATCAACTACGTAGCTCTCAGAGGATCTGAGAGTCAGGAGACGAATCTAGGACATTTAGCATTGATTACAGAGGCGAATAAATCGATGTCGAATCGGCCAAAATGAGACTCAATTTTGTCAAAATACATTTGATCTAAGACTCATTTCCTCCGAGATCATCCGAGAGCATCTGCTTCAACATCTGCTTCAGTTTTGAGCTGAAGGGATGTATGCGGCATAAAGGTCTCGTCCCCTTTTCTAGATCCTTCGTGCAAGGCTCGGTAATCAATTTAATTGAGCCCATGCAGTTGATGTAAGAAAGAGCTATAGAGTTATTTACTCTTAATATCTTCTTCATGTAGGCTGTGAACGATCTTAAAGCATGAAATACCGCTAGAAGTTTCAAAAAATTGATACGATTCTGTTTTTCTTCAGTTGATTAAAAATGTGGATTCGTGTTTTGCCGCGCCCAACCCTGTTAGGGATGCATCCGTAAAAAATTCCATAGCGAAATGAATCTGATCTAATGGCGTTAAGCAGAATATATTAAAACTTCTTTCCATCAAAGAAGATCTTCTCTAAGTGAAGGTGATAAAGTCATCAAAGAATTGAAATCCTTGTCCGCCGCTGAAAGGGCTAAAAATTTTTCTCTTTTTAAAATCTTAGTATGGAGAATTCCGTATTGTACAGCAGGGCAGATTGAAATAAAAAAATCAACTAATGTAACTCGCAAAGAGCTGAATCTTGCATCTCCATAAGCGTAGAATTGTAAGCGTTTTTCGGAGAAGCCTATTTCTCTTTTGTCCTGAGGAATTGACAATATGAATTGTATTAAAAATAAAGCCCAAGAAGCGACAGGATTCCGTCGGATTAAATATACATTTGCTTCTGTTGATCAGAAATCCTAATGAGAACAACTTAAGGTCGCAGCGACATTTTTCAAGCACTTCATTAATATCCGATAAAAAGAAAGTCATCTAAATATGCTATCAATAAATAACCTTTATCCCTGAGTGATGATAATACGGGGTTTTAATATCTTTGTAAAGATATATGGAGTGAATGACAATTCGAACGGCAATTCGAATGAAATTCGGAATTGATAGAGACAACCCTGAAATCTAAACCAAAGGAATCTTTTGTCGTTTTCATGGATCAGGATTAATCAATATGCGTCTTCAAGATTGAGGCTAGAAAGTCTCCCGAGGAAAGAAGGCGGACGACTGTCTTCCAATTTTCCATTTTAAAGTGAGGAGCTCTAATAAAATTATTGAGACGCTTCAGATTTAGGATGAATTTCCAGCCTCCAGAAGATTTCTAGATAAGGAAAAAAGAGGATAAGAATTGCCCTTCGCAGTCTGTCATCGGTTTAATTGCCTCTTTGTCACATTACAATCTTTAAGTAACAATTATACTCTTCGGATTGAGAAAGGTGAACTAACAATTCCATCTCCTGAGGTGGATGGCGAAGAGGATAACGAAGAAGATATAACCTGTGACAGCTTCTAAAATTCACGTCTCCGACGTAATTTGTTTCCACTGGGGAAGAAAAGACGATAATCTGCTGGCTACCTTTACCTGATTAGTCTTTTATCAATTGGACATGCTCTCGAGAGAACCTTTTGCGGTGTTGAATGGCGATAAAACGAATCCGTCAAGAGCACCACTGTGGATGTACGCATAGAATTTGACTGCAAGGAGAATGTGCCAATACTACTGCCTATTGCCTCATCATACACGATCGAGTTCTGTCCGTTCTCCAACGTAGTGTGCAAGATTGTGTAAATTGTAAAGTTAGCAAGTTTTTGAACTTTAAAATTTAGAAATTTAGAATTTAGAACTTTAAAAGGGAGAGAAAAACCAAGATGAAGCACAGTCTTGAAGAATTGCTCATCATGATCACACTAACGTTTTGGATCTGCAAGGATTCGTTAACAAGAAATTTATCGTTAAAGAAGTATAGATTAGAAGTATGGTTTATAGTTTTTAAATATTAGTCCGATAGCTATTCAATAGATATATGTTTAATTGCGCTTCAATGTGAAGTGCTGCAAGCGACAAAAATGCTGAGGTGGAATATTTCGAGTGCGACGTCTTCTCATATATACGTTTTTATTCGAGACATTGTACTTTTGCCTGATATATTGATTATGGCAATCTAATGACTGATGATTTAATTGTAACTGATAAATGCTGAAGTTTATTCGTGGAAATCGTTCAAACGTGTGATATATTTTTCAGCTGAGGTATAAACTTTGACTGGGGCGTACTTTTGCCTACTGATATAATGCATTGATCTAATTATGCCAGGTCTCGTCCGGATGGATATATGTAGTCGCATTTTGATGCGCTATTCCCAGGAAACTTTCAAGTGAGAAAGCAACGGCGCCCTGCGTCCTTCGCGCATGCGCGCAGGCGGTGGCCATCATTGTTTTTCCTATTCAACAGTCATTCCCTGTGTTTCTTATAATTTTTTGCGAATCTAGCAATTTTAACATCATCCAAATGGGTAAATCTTCGCACAATTCGAGGAAGAGGAAGAGATCATCAATCAGCGATTGTTTCGCAGCTCTGGAGGAAAAGATGCCTGATCGAGGCGTTATCTCCTGAAAGGTTAATTTCATTCCTCCTTGTCTTACAAGTCGGTATCCTCTTCCCACATTGAGCATGAGCTGCATGTACCATGCATTAAATCGAGGCTCGACACTAAGGACGGAAGCATCTTCTATCCGAGGACGGTCCACCTCGGACCCCTCAGACGAGGACTCCCTGGTAGCGCCTGCGCGACAGGAAAGGCCAGAAGATCCGCATACCATAGGTGTGTACGCACTCATCGGATCTGCATTTGCGGAATACAAGTCGGAAGTCGACATAGCGAATTCCGACTAATCGAAATTCCTTCTCGCTTTTCAGAATTAATGAATAGTGAAGAGATGATACCCGCGGCATCGCCATCAGTCGAGCCAGGAACAACTCTCGATGTTCCCATAGTTTCGGGATGACGATGAGAATGCGGATGCTTTAACTTGATAGCTTTTTGGCGCCGACTTTATAAATGTCAAAGCGCAGCTTTGGATCGACCATGTTACGACCAAGTGGCGCCTCTCGCACAGAAATCTCGATACCGAACCTTATGAAAAAATACTCTCCACCGGATACATCCTTTCTAAAGGTTCCTAGATTAAATCAGGAATATAAGTCAACATTGAAAAATTCAATCGTAAAAAGGGATGAGTTTCATTACAGAGATTAGGATCAGGTCGGCATTACCTTGACTGCAGGTGAGGCTATTTCAGATTTCCTGAAACTAAGTACTTAGCTTTCATTGAAACAAATTCATTAAACAAATCAATTGTTAATACTTTAATTAATTATTATATTTTATACCAGATTACACATGACTGTTATTATTAACACCCAATCCTGAAACACCTGCTTATAATTTCCTCTCAAGCGTTAACTAGAAAACTAAATAACGATTATAATAAATTATACATAATTTTTATATAATCATTAATTATATATCATATTATATGAAAGCGAATCCAAAATCAGTTACACAACGTAAATATTATAAAATGACGAGAAAGAAAAATTTTATTTATTATCTATGATGAATTAAACGTGCTACCTAATTGAAACAATGTAAATTAATATAATAATAATGATAAGAAACTGACCAATCAAATGTAAAGCACGTGTAATATTAATATTAATGCCTTAAAACAAATGGAATTATTAAAATCTTTTTTTAATTGAAAAGAATATCATTCTCGCAGTAGAATAAGCCTCGCACTATGACTCATACTATGCTTAGATTATCCGATCACGCCATTAGCAACCTAGATTCTCTACTCTAAGAATCATAGCTGTTTTTAGACGCACAGTCATCATGACTCATTTGTAAACAAGATAGATAGCCGCACCTTATCATATAAGGAGCGTAATTTGCGATCACGCCATTACTTTGTAAGGAGCGTTACTCATAAACTCCGATGAATCATATGATCTACTTTTTCGACTATATAAGAAGCTTCTTTCTTTCTCAATTCGATTGACTATTGGTGTGCTTCATTCGGCAGTTCCGACGCAGTTGCTTATCGTAGCATTCTGCACATACTAATCTATTCGAGCTTAAGCATCGTGCATTCCGTGCGCCTCTTTTTCGTTATTCTAATACTATAACTTCGTATATATATTTCAATTTTCCAATTGTAACAATATTTATGATTTAAATAAAATTGTACATTTATTATCGCATATATTTCGTGTGTATATCATTTCAAGACCTTGCATTCAAATTGAAGAAGAACGAAACTACAATAACCATCAACCCTGAAATCACCTTCAGGTGCAGTCAACAATTAATTATCCTGAGATTTTAACTTCCTTAACCGTACGAGAGATGTCCCCACAGCAACGTCGCATTCAGGATCCTCTTATCATGGATCATTGAACGTGACAAGCCACATCTAGGATCCCTTTATCACGGATCATTGAAAGTAGCACGCGTTCCAGGACGTAACAATAAAAAAAATTGGTGGCAGCGGTGGAATATCTCTCAACGGGAGGAATCTCACTAGGTGAGATATTTCTCAACAGATCGGATCTCGCCAGGTTGAATACCGACTAATCGGACATCGCCAGGAAGGATAGCTTTCATTAAGTTTATTGAAATACAATAAATCAACGAGGATAAAACTGAAGAATTTGCATCCATGAAGATCTTGGTCTTGCTCGCCCTATCTACTAGAGCTTACTTATAAGTAACTCTCTTTATACTTTACCCTCAGTCCGTTTGGCAAATAAAGAAAAGGAAAACATAACAAAATGATTAATAATGGAGTGAACGCACTAACTTATCAAATTGAAAATTTAAATGTTAATGAAAATATGCTAGGACCATCTCATGCACCATACATTAGTTTACAAGATGCAGCCGAAACAATACTCCCATTTGACGGAAAAAAATATGCCAGTCTCTCAATTTGCGAACAATTGCAAGAAACATGGTCTCACTAACTACTAAATACGAATTAGAGTTCAAATGATCAAAAATAAATTAGTTGGATCAGCATTGCGAATACTGCACTGAGTGAAGAGTATAACAATATTGATACACTACTGCCTTAAAGACTTGATTTGCTTCTGTTTATTCATCACCATAATTATATGACGAACTCTCTCGTATGGCGCAATATCCAGACGAATCAGTAGTAGATTACGAAAATCAAGTGACAATGATACTGCATCAGCTTAAGACATGCTATCAGAATGAAACTCCAAATCAAGCCGCTTACTCTCGTAACTCCGCAGAAATAAACGTTGTAAGAAATTTCCTGACCGGATTACAATTTGAAATTTATAATAGAATGAATACGCGAGGCAATGTGAATCTGAATAACGCCATTGAATCAGCAATAAAAGTCGAAGCTGAATATAATGAGCAATGAACGAAAATAAATGCAAGGATTAATATAGTCAATACGATGTAATAATTGCATGGGATATGACTCTCGCACTTGCAGCTATCGATACACAAGTATCAATAGTCCAATAATAACCAAAAATTTGTAAAAATGCACCTTTAAAATCCAGGACACGTACGCGCGGATTGTAGATCCTTACCACTTCGAAATCCAAATCGAAGCCTGAATAATAAAATCAAAATAATTTTAATTATCGATCCAATTTTCAAAGTGCAAATACATCTCGTGATATAGGATTATTTTGTCGATATTGTAAAAATCCTGGGCATAACCTCGACCAATGTCGAAAGAAACAACATAATAATAATCGAAATCAGGGAAATTAGAATTTCCAGAGAAGCATTAATCCGAGACATCAGGGAAACTCAGAGTCACAACGGCAAAGCACAGCTGTGAACGATCGTGCGCCTCGTAAGTTCAACGAACCAAGAGAAAGACGAAGAGGAAAATGCAAATATAAAATTCATGCCAATCATATAGACAAATCACTGTGTGTGATCCTGCCTAGTGAAAATCTACTCGACGAATGTGCCAATTTCATGATCGGATCAGATTTGAATCTCATAAAGAAATCAATTCTAAAGAAGGAAGTAAAAATGGATTCCCGAATTGAAATTGAATTCGAAAATGATTTTCGAATCTTGGGAACAGAATTTTTTCGAAGGCTACGACTATCTGAGGAACAGTCTAATTGTAAATGGAACGCATTACTTCTTTCACAATAATGAGATTACAATGATACCTGCTCGCACACGTAAATAAATATATGTACGAATTGCGAATCCTGAAATTCAATACGATTATATATCAAAATTAAATGCAGGACTGCAGGTTTATCTGGGCAATGCCATCGTATCTAATCATCACAGTAAAGAATATTTATATATGCCATCAATGCTCAGACGAGGATATCAAATTAGCAATTCCTACAATGGACATATATCCTTTCAAAGAAAAAAATGATGTCTTAGTCGAAAGAGAAATAGTTGACGTCTCATTACAAAGAAATTTTTATTCTCAAATTCATGCAGAGGAAATTATGCAATTATTACGGTTTGATCACCTAAACGAGGAAGAAAAGTCAAATGTCATTAGATGAGTAACTAGACACGCGGGACGATTCCATCAGAAGATCTCCCTAAAGGCAACTAATGTAATCAAACACCGAATCCATACAACAAATGATCTTCCAATCAACATTAAGCAGTACCGCTATCTTCAAATTCACAAGGAAGAAATTCAGCGACAAGTAAATAACATGTTGGAAAAAGGAATAGTCAAATCCTCCAACTCTTATAGATAGTTATGGATAGTTATGGATAGTTCCTAAGAAAGATGGCAATAAAAAATGACGACTAATAATCGACTTCAGACCTCTCAACGAGAAAACTACAGGCAACGCCTATCTATTATCTAATATCACTGATATCCTAGAACAATTAAGAAATGCTAAATATTTCTCCGTATTCGATTTAGCCTCTGGATTCCATCAGATAGAAATGGATGATACTGATAAACATAAAATCGCATTTTCTACTCCCTACGGACACTCGAATACGCCCGTATGCCATTTGGATTAAAGAATGCTCCCGCAACTTTTCAATGATTGATGGACCAAATCACAGGATTACAAGATATTGAATTGTTTGAATCTACCTCGATGATATAATTCTATACTCGATCGCTAGAAGTGCATGAAATAAAATTCGACAAATTGATAAAGAGAATGTCAGCAGCCAATTTGTCGTTGCAACCGGATAAGTATGAATTTTTAAAAAGAGAAGTGATTTACTTAAGTCACATAATAACGGAAAATGGAGTTAAATCAGATCCAAAAAAGTTGACAGCTAAAAAAGTTTTCCACTTCCAAAAACTCGCAAGAAACAATTCGTTAAACAATTCTTAGGTCTCGCAGGATATTATCGACAATTTATTGCAAATTTCTTAAAAATTGCTAAGCCACTTTCAGATCTGACTAAACAAACAGTAGCATTTCAATGGGAAGAAGAACAACAAAAAGCATTCGATAAACTACGAAAATCCTCTGCTCAGAACCTATTCTGCAGTATCCAAATTATAACCATTTATTACTACACAGATGCATCCGGATATACTATTGATGCAATTTTTAGCCAAAGATAGGAGATTTACCTATTACATACGCATCATGAGTATTGAATGACGCCGAAACCCCCTACTGAACGAGAACTACTTGCTTTATACTGTATACACTGTAAAACATTTTCGATCATATATTTACAGAAAAAAGTTCATCTAGTAATGGATCACAAGTTCTTAATTTGATTAAATTCAATCCGACTCTACATCAAGATTAATGCGATGGAGAAACTTGCAGAAAATGAATACAGCATAAAATATAAACACGACAAGAAAAATAAAAACGCCGACGCTCTCTCGAGAAACCCAACGGAGGAAATGACTAATGAAATAAAAAATATGTACCCATTACAAGCGAAACGTGCTTTATCCATATCCAATGAATCAGATGCCGCAGATCATAAAAAATTAAAAACTTTCCATCCAAGACCTAAGCGACCAATCATGAACGATAATGTCAGCTTAAGAAATCCAGCACCACATAAAAAGGTGAAACCATACGAATTAACTCCGTATGATGATGCAGACGATGAATTATGTATCATGAAATAATGAAAGAAAGCAGTGGAGATATCACCTCTATTTACAGTACTGATTATAATACAGACGACTCAAAAATAATACAAAAAGGAGAAAAAAGAAAACCATACTAGCTCTTCAGATCATGAGAACCGAAAAAAATGAAGAAGAAGGAAAAAAGCATAAAATACATGGATGATTCCTCGGACAACGAAGAAAATATTGAAAATATATCCATCGAAATACCTATAGCCAATAAAGATGCTTTATTAAAATCATTGAACGATAGCAATTCTTCTCTTGAATTATTATAATACCTCGCAAACGAGCAAGTTATAATCTTGTTACCAATATTATCGATATCGACAGTAGAAAAAATCCGGAGATCGAACGGAGCGCCATCTCCTATGGAACTAACACATGCAACACATGCCACAAGTATGCAAGGTAACTTATCGAACGGCAAAGGTAAGAAACGCTAAAGTCCAAAGGAAAATAAAAGTTTGAAAAAGTTTGAAAGTTAAAAAAACAATTCGATATGCAAAAAATCATACAAACTTCCATCACCAATAAAATCGCATTCATTTCTCTACGTCAGTAACAAATCAATTGACAGAAAGATAACACCGAAGAATTTATCGAAATAAATGCCGTTAAACAATAAAGAAAGAATTTCCCTAGTTATCTAAAGAACCAACAGAGATGGTTCAAGAACCAAAAGAGATGGATTATAGAAATAGAAGAAAGAACATCCTTAATATATCGAAGATCTGAACATGAAATCTCGAGTGACTCAGAAATAAGAATATTTTTTCCTGCCAAGTAACGCTTTACCACGATCGTTAAAATTTAAATTATCAAAAATTCCAAAACCCAGAAAGACGAAACCCTAATAAAAATCAAAAATAAAAAAACCTCCTAAATCTTTCCCCAAATCACCTAAAAGACCACCCCGCAATCAAATACTAAAACTAAAAATAGTAGAGAATATAGAAGTACCAGTAAATCTCTTAGACTCGCGAAATCACATTTGGATGAAAAATAATCACGTTATACACTTCATAGATACTAAAGGAAATCTTATAAATGAAATTAGTCATGAATTGATCGAATGAAAGATACCTTGAGATTAAAAAGTTCCCGGAATTCATTCAGAAAATTCAAAATACAAGTTTTATTCGTAAAGTGATATTGTCCCCTTCAAAGTACTCTCTATTGACTGCAACGCACTTATGCCAGACGCTTGATCCAGTTCTCGAAACATTTCTGGAACTCTATTGTCGGTAGCCATCAGAGCCGTCTTCGATTTTTGCATTACCTTCTTCGGCTGTTAAAACGCGTTCTCCGTAATGGTTTTTTGACTCGATCGAACAGAAAAAAATCGCAGGGAGCCATATCAGGTGAATTCGATGGCTGTTGGATGGTATTCATTTCGTTCTTGGTCAAAAATTCACGAATAATGATGGCATTGTGCGACGGTGCGTAATCATGGTCAAAATCCATGAGTTGTTTTTAAACCTGTAAAAAATCGAAAATACATGCAGAGGTAGATGTACTCAAAACGGCGTCTTTTTACAAATGTCAAGTTATGATGATAAAATTTGGTGGGAATGTCAATGATAGATGTGGCAATCTAACCAAAAAAACAGAACTCAAGACAGCTGAACATTACCTGGAGATAATTCCGGAAACTTTTTGATCAAAGTGGTATAAAAATAAAAAATAAAAAATAAAAAAATTTAAAGGAATAGGACATGTCTTGACGGTGTGAATAAACAACAGACAAATTTTCAGCTAAATAATAATAAAAGAAGAAATTGGAGACGAAATTATGAATCAAATGTAATTAAAGAAGCGAATTAAAAACCGAAATGTTGAGACGAGAAATCACGTATAGCATATTATAATATAAAAGCGATATAGGAATATCATAAGAGTAGAATCCGCAACATTTTACGACTCGCATTTCTAGGAACGAATATAAAAATTATAGTATGCCAAGGACAAGTATGCGTCCCTGAACCCGAAGATCGTATTCGATTATATCATACGAGAGAATTATGAATTCAGTGTCGAAAAACACAAGGGAATCACAAAAAGTCACGAAGGTATGTTTGCATTGCAAAATTTACGCCATATGAATTTGTATTTGGTAAACTAGCATCTGAATTAAAACCAATAGAACCTTACAACGCAACAGAAACTTACAATGATTATATTGATAAGCTGATAGATATTGTAAATTAACAGATTTACGATTAGTTATTGTGAATCTAGGAAATGCGAAACAAAGATCAAAATATTATTATGACAGGAAAGCAAAAATGCAAAATTATAAAATCGAAGACTTTATCTATTAAAGCTGAAGAAGAAACATAAATTTGACGATGAATATACCGGACATAAAGTCCTCGAATTATTAGATAACAATAATATAAGAATATTAATGTCTTATGATGAAACTGAAATTGTACACATCGATCAGTTAAAAATCGCATACGTTACAGATCCAGAATGAAGGACAAATATGTTATTATAAGGATAAAAGACAACCCTGTTTTACAAAGGCAATCTACGAATCTCAGACACTTCTTGAAAAGAAGGAAAATGATACTATATGTCAACATAGTTGTTGCATTAAAAGAATTAAGGCAAGAATTGAACGACACAAAAGAACAATGCGAAAAATTTTCAAATCTATTGTTTATGGTTACAGGGACTGTTACTTATTTAGTGAAAAATACTCAGGATGTTCGATTATTAGGAAATTTGAATGAAGTTCCCTGTAATAATAAGAATTTCAATTTCTAGTATAGCATTAAGAGATGTTCCTTTTATAGCGGGATTTTATAGAAAAGATTTAATATAGAAAATTTAGAGGAAGAGGGGAGTAAATATATTTATTTTAATAGTATTATTTTTATCATTAACTGTATTTAATTCGGTATGATTTTTTTATTATTTATTTTTTAATAATAGGTTAAAAGATAAGTATAAGGTTATATAGGTATATGTATATTAAGGAAAATAGATTAATTAATATCCATAATTATTATAATAATTTTTAAGAATTATAGTAGGGTTTTTGGTAAATTTGATTTTTTATTTTGATTATTACATAATTTATTTATCTTTATTAGAAAAGTTAATTACTTTAGGATGTTATTTTATAGGTGTGTTTGTAATGATGGTAGTGATTGCTATAAAAAAGTTTTTGAAATTATATTATTATATATATATTTTTAGGTCTATATGAT
>NW_017259201.1:194695-196776 GCF_001594045.1 Atta colombica
TTTTTAAATATTTAATTTATTAAGGGGGCGTTAGCATTATATTATTTTTAGTCTAGGGAGTACTCATTATATTCTGTATAAAGTCCGAGAATTAAAATAAATAAAAATATAAATGAGTAAATGATAATAAAGGGATTAAAATTTATTGATATGTAAATTAGGGGTAAAAGAAGAACAATTTCAATGTCGAAAATTAGAAAAATTAGTTTAATAATAAAGAATTGAATTCTGAAAGGTAATTGGATTCTAGATGTCGGATTGAACCCGCATTCAAAGGGGGATTTTTTCTTGGCTTAAGATAATTTTTTTAGAAATAGTAAAATTGATAAGATAAGATAAAATAAGAAAAGATAAGATAAAAGATAAGATAAATAATATAAAAGTGAATCAAATAATATTTATAATTATTTATATTAATATAAAAAACACTTAAATTTTTTAATTGGAAATTAAATGTAATAAATAATTATACTATATAAATATATGTTCATGGGATGATTAAATTATGATTATATTTAATTATATTAGAAATTAATAATGTTGGATAAGAATGAATTGGTGGAGGAAAATTATAATATAACAAAATTTTAGGGGATGAGCGCGTATAGATATTACTTTGACAAAGTATAAAATAAATTATAATTAATTAAATTATGAAATTACATTAAAATCTTCATCAATAGACAGAGATAAATAAGAATAATCAACAACAAAATGTCTCTACAAAATGTCAATATCATGATGCTGCTTCGAATTCAAAATGGTGAAAAGTATATTAGGATGAAAAGTATATTTTATAAAGTCGGATTAAGCAAACTAACAAAAATAAAGTTCCAATAATAATATAAATGGCATGAAAATCCTTGACAATGAAAAAAGTTAAATTATAAATAGAATCAACTATAGTAAAAGGAGAATTAATATACTCTATTAATTGGAGAAAGTAAAAATAAATTCCAAGGGCAATTGTAATTAAAAAACTTTTTTCTTTTATTAATATTTTTATTAATTAAAGCATGGTGGGCTCAAGTAACTGTTAAGCCTGATGAAACTAGAATAATAATGTTTATGAGAGGGATGTCAAATGGGTTGAATGAATGATACCCTTTGGTGATCATAATTGTCCAATTTCAATTCTAGGGGCTAACAATGAATGAAAATATGCTCAGAAAAAAGAGATAAAAAAAATTGATAGTGAGATAATAAATAAAATTATATCTATTTTTATTCCTTTAAATAGCATGATAAATTGAGTGGCATCCTTGATAAGTGACTTTTCGTAGCACATTCCGTCATCATAAGTATAAACAAATTGGGGTGTTCGGAATTGAAAGGGTTAATAATGGATTATAAAAATTATGGAATCATTTAATAATACAAAATAAATTATTGAAAATGCTATGGGAAATAATAAAAAAATCAGAGGTTGATGTAATTAAGTGAAATGGATGATTGTATTAATATATGATTATATTAATATATCATAATAAACAATAATAATTTAAGTTTCTCTTCTGTATAAAGTAGATAAAATTGAGAATACATAGACTTGAATTATACAATAGATACTGAGATTTCCAGAATATAAAATAAGATTTGGGTAGAAATGAGAATTAAAGGGACAATAGGGTTAAAAATATTGATTTCTGAGGATGAAAAGTAATGAATGTTTTGCAATTATATTCTGTTAAACGCATGGGTAAGGCATGTGAAAAGGCGGATGATTAATCTAATTGATTCAATAATAACTATAAATGGCATTAGTACAAAGAGGATACCTGGTACGGAGTTAGATGAGCTAACAAATTATTCAAATAATTAATGATTCTAAATAATATTAATCTTATTCAAAGTCTTAGAGATAAGGAAAAATTTTATATGACTTGAGGCTGTAAAAATATAAGGAAAAAGACCTAGAAAATTATTTAAAAAGATAAGTTTAAAAAAGATAAGTCTTATGAAAATAATAATATTTGAAAAAGAATAGCTGATTAAAATTTTAAATTTATTAATTATGTAATTAATAAATAAATTTCATAAATATGTTATACGAGATGGGATAAGTCAGAATTGAGAGTAAA
>NW_017259201.1:197331-208586 GCF_001594045.1 Atta colombica
ATATATATATATTTAATATATTTATCTATATAATTAAAAAATAAAAATAAAATTATTAAATTAATTTATATAAATTAGAGAGAGGAAGGAAGAGAAAAATTAATTAATATAAAATTAAAATTAATAAGTAAGGATTAAAAATACGAAAAGTATTGGGTTGTCCGGAAAGTTCATTCCGATTTTGAAAGAAAATTGAAACGCAGAAGATTTAAATTTTACATAGTATACATTTAGTATACATTTATTTAGGATAAATTTTAGTATAAATTATATAGATGCCATGCTGTTCTACAATCTTTCTCTATCTTTCAGGCAATTTGAAAATTCCATTCCTTTCAGAATCTCTCAGGTTTTTCAGTGAATAACTAAGTGATTTTTTACCTCGACCAAAGAGTTGAAACTTTTTCCATTAAGGGAATTTTATAATGATTGAAAAAAAGAGGGCGGAAAGATAAATGGAAGTCAAAGGGCGCGAGATCTGGTGAGCATTCCAATCGAGCTCCAACAACTTTTGTCGAGTTATCAAAGATACATAAGTCCTGATGAAACACGACGCCCTTCTGATTCGCTATTTCTGAACATTTTTGTTCAATTACTGTCTTCAATTCGTCTAATTGGGAATACTTCTCTGAATTTATTGTCTCGTTGTTTGGTAAAAGCTTATAATACAAGATCCCTTTCCAATCTCACTAGACACAGAGCATGACCTTCTTTGGATGAAGATCTTTTGGGGTGGCTAAAGGTGGTTCATTCCGCTTTCCCCAAGATCTTTTTCGTTCAATATTATAAATCAATTCAATATTGTAAATGATCCCCCGTCACTACTTGCTTCAAAAATGGTGTCTCCTCGTTGCATTTATAGAACGAGTTGCAAATGGAAATACGATCTGTCAGATTTTTCTCTGTTAAATCATGGGGAACCCATACAAAACGATTTATATAGTCAAGCTTCACAAAATGCTCGTGGATGATGGATTTTGACATATCAACATTTATACTAATTTATGTGTCGTATAGCATGGGTTATTCTCGATCAGTATTTTAATCTTCATCTAGTGGAAGGCCTACCCGGGTGTTCTTGATCTTCAAGATTGAAATTACCTGCTTTAAAACCTATCAAACCACTTCCGTAGTTCTTTCAGCTACAGCACCTTCGCCATAAACAGCTTATATCTTGTTTGCCGCTTGTGGCATTTTTGCCTTTCCGGTAAAAGAAAAGCATTAAATGCCTAATTTGCACTTTGTTTTCTTCCATATTCAAAGGCGTATAAAACTGACAAAAATTAACGTATCGCAACCAAATTTTTTTCCAAGTATGCCTGAAATATCGTCTTTTACGATATGTACGCATGTCATTTGTTTTCAATCGTTCTGATATATTCAGACCTGTTCTTACGCCACCTATTAAAAATTGACACGAACTTTCTGGACAACCCAATAATAAAAATTAATAGTAAAATTGAGTAAGTCAGTTTTTAAAATCAATTAAATTTGTGACTTCGATAGCAATGGGTATAAATCTATGATTTATATCACAAATTGCTGAACATTGATCAAAAATACTTCAGGTCGCCTAATTACACAATAAAGTTTGATTTAGGCGGCCTTGAGTAGAATTTATTTTGATTCCTAAGGATGGGACTATTCAAGCATGAATTACGTCTGTAGAAATAGTTTAGATTTGAATTGGGTAATTGAATAAAATACATCGATTGTTAAGAAGATGAAATTCATTTATTAAAATTTGATTAGGGGGAATTATGAATGAATCGAAGTCAAATTTGAAAAATCTGAATATTCATATCTTTAGTATCATTGATGACCTACTACCTTAATGGATAAATTATTATTGAAAATTTCATCAGTAAAGTACAGAATTTTAATTAAAGGGATGGCAATAAAAATTGAAATAAATATAGGTGTGATAGTTCAAATGATTTTAATTTGATATTTTTATTTGATATTCTAATAAAAATCGATTAATGAGTTTATTAGATAGTCATCTAAATATAATAAACAAGATTAATATTGTGGTAAAAGTTAAAATAATTATTATAAAGTCATAAAATAAAATTATTATTTATATCATAAGTAGAGAAATTAGAGTTTTGAAGTGAAATAGATCAAGTATTAATTTTTACTAAAACATATAAAAAAAATTTTTATGATTGGATTTAAATTCAATGCATTTAAATCTGCCATATTAAAATTAGTATTATATATTATTTATCATTTAAATTATAATATAAAAGTAAAATAATTTTTTTAGATTGTAGGAATTTCAGAAAAATTATGATTTTAAAGGGAGAATTTATTTATTCATTCTAATGAAGGGTTGAGAAAAAATATATTAATAATAAGTCGTTTTTTATAGGGCTTCCCAGATAATAAACAATGAAATTGATAATCTTAAAATAGAGATTAAAGATCCAATAGAAGAAATAATATTTTAGGATAAAAATGAATCATTAATCTGATTAACGATGAGGAATGCTCCTAAGACCTAGGAAATGTTGGGGAAAAGAAATTAAATTAACTCCAATAAATATAGATAGGAATTGAATATTTAAATAAGAATTATTTAAGTTGAATCCAGAAATTAAAGGAAATCAATAAATAAATCCAGCGATAATAGAGAATACAGCTATAGATAATAATGAAAATGGACTACTATATAGTAAGTATCATAGGAGAATAACATCGATAGAAGAGTTAGATAATATAATTCCTGTAAATCCTCCCATAAGAAATAGAAAAATAAATCTTATAGATCATCGTAAAATAGGGTTGTAATTAATTTTTATTTCATGAAAGGTAGAGATTCATCTAAAAATTTTAACACCTGTAGGGATTGCAATAATTATAGTAGCAGAAGTAAAATAAGTTCGGGTATCTATATCAAGTTCAACAGTAAATATATGATGAACTCAGACAATAAAACCTAAGAATCCAATTATTTAATTATGGCATAAATTATTCCCAATGATCCAAAGATTTCATTTTTACCTCTTTCATTTATAATAATGTGGGAAGTTAATACAAATCCGGGGATAATTAAAATATAGACTTCGGGATGTCCAAAAAATCAAAATAAATGTTGATATAAAATATTAAATGATATAGATATATTGCTCTCCGCCCCCGGATGGGTCGAAAAAGGAGGTATTTAAATTTCGATCTGTTAATAGTATAGTAATGGCAACAACTACGGGCAGAGAAAGGAGTAATAATACAGCTGTAATGAGAATTGATCAAACTAAGAGAGAGTAATTTTGTCTAAAGATAAAATTTTTTGATGCAATTTAAAATTGTAGAAATGAAATTAATTATATTTAGGATAGAAGATATGCCGGCAATATGAAGAGAGAAAATGGTTAAATCAATTGACGGTCCCCTATGAAATATATGAGATGTAAGAGGGCGATAAAAAGTTCGTCCTGCACTAGTACCTAAGTATTGTATAAAGTTTCTTAAAATAAGAAGAGTTAAAGATGGGGGTAATAGTCAAAATCATATATTATTTATTTGGGAATAGGCTATATCTGGTGAGCCAAATATTAAAGGGACTAAAAATTTCCAAATCATAAAAGGTATCCTTTATACACGATAGTTATATCCTTGATAATAAAATGCGTGTCGTATCCCGATAAATTATGAAAACCTATGGGAATGCAATATGAATCTCTATAATTCTATTGCAATTTGAATGCGCAGGATCTCTGTATCGCCCGGTCAAGTGGCAATGATCGCGTATTCGCGTGTCATTCGGTGCAAACGGTTTTTCACGTGGCAGTGCATTGTTAAAATTTTTCATATCATCTCGCGTAAAATCTGCTATGTGAACGTTAGTAGACAAGATAGTCTTTATTTTATACACTAAGTTTTTAAGTTTCTCGGTGAACCACGCGACATAATCGTTACCGCGACGGAACTTACATATACACAATGAATCCTCATACGAATCAGCGGACATAATGCTAAATACCTTATGATGCTGGTATGTGTAGCTGGACGTTTCGATATCCCTCTCCGTCTTCTTCAGGATTCCAAGTCGGCGTAGACTATGGACGGGATACGTTCCTTCCTGATGTACAATAGTAGAGCCGAAGCTCAACCATTTATCGTCTTCGCTCGGTAACCTGATGGCACAGTCGTTTAGCTTTTCGCAATTTATTGCGAAATTGGATCTCCAGTTTTGCATTCGAGCTAAAATAGTGTAAACATCTGAATAAATCGTGCATTCTTATGGTGCACAATGAGCAAAGCTTGTCAGGATCTGAAGAATGATTTGAAGTACATAAATAATAAAAGTATGTGACGCACATCCTATTTGTTCCATCCAAAGTATTGATTTCAGCTCACGTTATCGAATGACTTCAGCATGACTGTCGCTTTCATAAGTTCGCGATATCATAATCTGATTCTGATTCTTCCTTAACAATTATAATTTAATCTTCTTAATTTCTTCTTCTAAATCAATTTCTAATTCTTCTTAAGCTTCATGTTCTGCTTCTACAATACTTCTATTACATCTTCGTATTCCATCTTGAATAAAAAAATTCAAAGAAAAAAATTTTGTAAAAATTGAAGATTCGCATATGTATTTTCTTATATCTTTCAGTTTACTACTGCGTATACAGATCTCTCCATTTTTATATGCTACTGAGAATAGGAGCATTTTTCTGAACATTCTTTTTCCATTATCGAATTTCTTATTTTTATATCCCTCTAGATGATTCATAGTATGGTCTAATAATTTCTACATCGTAATTAAGATATGTAAATTCCACATTTTTGACAAAAGACTAGATGGAAATGAGATTATTTTAATGGTACATTATTTTCATGAACAAACATACTTTATTGTCGTTGGCATCGATACCCTTAGATAAAAGAGATTCGACATCGTTAGAGTGCATTCTTAAAATGTGTGTTAATTTGATATCCTTCGACTATGTCGTAACTGTTCTTCAAAGTATAACGTATATAAAAAAAAATCCTCTCCATTTTAGGATGTATAAAAAAAAATGTGGAAGAGAACATTGTTTAAAAGAAGAACTCTGGGCAATGTTACCACATCAGAGAGTTTCAACTGAGTTTAGACAACTATTACTAATTATAAATTCTCCGAGAAAATAAAATATCTCAAGCCGTGAACTATTACGTTCCAATTAAACAGGATAAGGCGGTAACTGCAAGAGACAGTAAGTTCATTTAATTTTATAAAATATTTTGCTTATATGTATTATACGTTATGTATTATACGTTATGTATTTTTGTAAGATCTATTTACATGTTTTCTTTTTTTCAAAGCGCATTTTCTCAAACATCGTCTATTACAATACATTTTCGAAACCTCGCTACATGCCTCGTATCTTGATGAGAAGATATGCATTGACAGCGTACAAATTTCTGAACATTGGGATCTATATCTCATGTGCAAATTGCGATTGATGATAATCGAGGCAACCGCATACCTCATGCTACTGGAAGACGTTCATCGAGAGAATGCAGATATCGAGCGATTAATGTATCTTATCATCATCATCACCAATTCAAAATCTAAAGTGAAACTTGTTAAAATATATGATGCGAATAACGTAAAATTAACATTAAATGGCAACATGTTACATGAAATCAACAACTGTGCTTTTCTTATTGGAGCTTGAACAATGTGTTAAACATGTATTATCTATGAACTGAGTCAATATACACACGATTAGTAAGAAATTCGAATATTTTGCGTCATTTTTAAAATATATATTCTAAATATATTTCTTCTAAAATTATTTTATCCTTAGTATCTTCGCCACTTCTTCTTCATATCTTTGTAGTTGAATTAATCAATAAGAAAGCATGCTTAGCCATTTGTATTACATTGAAAAAGAATATTATTATAATTAGTGTTACTGGTTTATATTATTAAAAATTCATAAAAATATTATAATTAGTTTCTAAGTCGTATCATTAAAAATCGTAAATATCATATCTATTTAATAAAATCGTGCAAAAGAAGAAAAGAAAAGAGAGCAAATAATAAATATAGAATTGCAATGGATGGAAGAGAGAGAACATCCTACAATGGATAAGAGAGAGAGAATAGACAACAGTTCAAAGAGAGAATGCAACGGAGAAGAAAGAGAGAAGAAACAAATTCCATCTTCTCTTCTAACACGGACTCCAATGATGCGCTTTCCCCTTCCTCGAATCCCAGATGTGACTTCGTTCTCTCTACCCGCGCGATACTAGAGCCATCTGCTGATTGCTGTATCCGTGGATTAGAATTCCTATTAAATCCTACTTTTTATTATAATCCTACTTTTATAGTTTGTTAACGGGTGACACTGTATTCGAGAGTGATTACGTACACGGTGAACGTATAGTAGAGGTTCTCCATCCAAACACTCGGTGAATATAGCGACTTGTATTTAAAAAAATGTATTGTTGTTGGCCAATATATTTGAGAATTTTCGGGATAGTTGCATCATTAGTTATGGACTCGATTCCGTGTATTATTATACTACCGGATTTTATGTGGGACGATATTGGAACATACTCAATTTTGAATTTCTTACCGATATTGACATGATTCTATTTATTCATCGAACATGACGGTCTGATTCAATGTTTCAACAGGTACGCACAAGCCAACAAATATATGCAGTCGTACGATCCATCAACGATGTACCTGATGTCGTCAACAACCTGTACAGCTGGGCAATATGTCAACCATTGCCATATACCGATTTTTGCTAGCTACATCGACGACGACAATACTACTATATAGACAATTTTGACATTATGAATATCGCGTTCACTGATGGATTACGTTTTTGAGGTTGATTTGGAATATCCGCAACATCTCCATGATGCGCATTCCGATCTATCGTTTTGTCCAGCGCGCGAGAAACTACCTGGCAAGCGAGAGGAGAAACTCCTTGCAACATTGTATGATAAAAAGCGTTACGTCATACATTATCGCAATCTATAGCAATGTACTCGTCACGTTTCCGCATTACAAAGATCATATATTGCAATTCTCGCAATCTCCATGGCTTCGCGAGTTCAAACTCAATACAAATTTTAGAACTTTAACAAAGAATGAGTTCGAAAAAAACTTATTAATAAACGCGATTTTTAGCAAGATTATAGAGAATAACCATGTTAATGTGCTAATCGTAACGCGTCGGAACGGGAGATACGGTGTAGAGGCAATAATCGCGAAACTAAACTTTCACAGTAGAAACGTTTTTTTGAGAACCTGGTCGCGATAAAATGCGGAAACTCGAGGTGAAGTTTGACAAATCGATATACGTGAGTATATGCATCCTCGATATATATCTAAAACGTGTTTGTATGAATTTCACCACGAGTATATGTTACCGTTCGTTCGTTTATGCGTTCATCATCTCTTTCGAATTTCTCTACGAATCTCACGAGATTTTGCGAATCATTCTTGCCTGTATAAGGCAAATTAACAAAAAGATTTTGTAATCAACTTCCTCTTGGCAAGCGTATAACTACCATATTAAACTTGTGATTCATTATTATACTTCCAAATTCATTATAACTGATTATCCTCACTAGCAATTATTATCGTTAACGAGAAGTTGAAACGATCGTGTATCAATAGACTCAATTATGCTATTGTATCTTGTTGACTAGTATCTGACAGATTTCTACTAGAAATAACTTATGAGTTTTGATTTTTATTTCACGAGCTACTTGCCTCTTCTAATTTATTCAAACGTGACATTATTTTAGTCATCATTTCCAATATTTTAATTTTCTGTCTGTTGTATTTCGTTCGCTTGAATCTCTGTTTTCAATATTATCATTATTGACTCTATTTATTACTTCAGGTACCCGTTTTCTTAATAATGTTATGCATATTAGTATGTGTATTATTATCAATATCAAAATTCATCATATCTTTATCATTAAGAACTTGGAAAGTTTTACTCATACTTGCGTTTGCTTTCTTATTTTGTAATGTTCTTACCTGAACGTGTACGTACTGGTGAATACTGCGTTATTAATTGCTCTGCTTCTGTTAACTTGAACGCTGTTAAATCTATTAGATTTTGATTTAGTAGTTATGGTTTTGCTTTAATTATTAAACGTTTATCAAAACTTTATTTTTTTCACAATTAGCAATTAAATGCAAATATTATTTCTTATTCGTCAATGTAGACATACAAGTTACTTGTTTCTCAACTTATCGTAAACTCGGCTTTACATATGCTACTTTATATGACTCAAAATATTTCAAAGTTAATTTCATTAATATAGAAAAAAATTTGCCCTGCTCGCGGCCAATTTTAATTTTACTGAGCCGTAGACAATTTTAATTTTAATGAGCACTTTTCACTCACTCTTTCATTCACTACGCGCACTCACTGAATTTACAGTTATTTTATTTTAATTCATTTGTTCACTGAATTTAATTCAATATTAATTGAATCACGACTTTACTGTATGTTAGTAATTATATTGTCTTGTAATTTTAAAAATGCGGTGCTTTTATTCAATTGTAGGAAAAGTTTATGTACTTTTGTTAGGTATCAGTATTGACTTGGACTTTAACAGTATAAGCTAAACATGTATCCAGAGATCAAACAAAATATAAAATTAAAGAATATAATCATTAAACATTATATTATTCTGCCTTTAATTCTCGTTCATACTGCTGTAAGCATGCAAATCATGTTAAACACATATAAATGTCACAAAATATGTATTTTGTCATAAATTTCACTTACATTTTCTTCAAATCATTCAAATTATTAGTCTTTAGATTTTAAATCTTTATCTCTTTTAATCATGAACATTAATCAATTTGTATCACATAATCCTTTTACGTTACATATATACTTTCTGTATTTCTTACCTGAATATTTACCATTCAACTTATCTTCCCTTTTACAAAATCTATATTCATTTAATCAATTAAATCTTTATTTTACATAATATATCGAAGGTATAAGAACATATTAATGTCTCATTGACCTCAAAGATTCCAACCACAAAATCTGCGATCACACTACAAACTTCTAGCTTGATCGATTTTAATTAGTGCTTTCTCATTACAACTTTCTCATCAAAACTATGTGTAATCCTGTCACGGTCACCAATTTTGCAAATTTAGGCTTTCGCAAATTTATGCGATTTTATAAAGAATGATATTTCGATTCATCTTGTGGTTATAATTGTACATTAGAATAAATTACTTGGTTTCAGTAATTATTCTGATCGCCACTTTGTTTCACCTGTCAACAAGGAAGATATATGTCCTTTCATACAGGATTCTTTCAATTAAAGATCCTTCAGGCATCCGTATAATTATAATTACGACTCATGTTGACCAAGGCTATCGAATCTTCGTTATGAAACTTTCCCTCGAAGAGCGATTTAAGAGAAGAAATTTCAAGAAGTATCTCTTGTAATTAAAAACGAGATATGTGTACTATTTATAAGTTTATTTACATTTGTACACATATAATTACACGACTCACGAAACTTACAATCGTTTTGATCGAATGCTTCTACTCAGCACAATGCTATGCGGTATTCCCGCGCTCGCGTACTCATAGCCGGTAATGGTTAATTAACAACTTCAAATTGTCCTTCGCGACATTCAAGCACATTCACGTGATTCTAATATAAATCACAATCGCGTACGGAAGGTTTCTTAGCCAAACATGGTTGAATATCGTCATGGCGATAATGGCGTCGCAAGTGATTCAATCTTATGCAATCACATAATATCGAGAATAACGTACAACGTGGCGAATTATGCTCTCGATGTATTAATTTTCTTAATCACACTCTGTACTCGTCGATAATTATGGTATGTAATTATCGCGAAAATGTTTTTCAATACGCATCGTTCAATATTTTTATCGCAACGTTTACGATACGTTTACGTCGATGATTGCTATCGAATTCCTCGTAATGGCTTCTTCTTCTTCTTCGTTTGGAAGTCCCAATATTCCTGTACACCTTCACTGTCTTCGATTAACTTCTACAAACCACGAGTCGATCAATGAAAGCCACTTGATTTTGTACTGGCGGCCATCTTAGCCATCATTCTCCAAACTGGTCGCCATCTTAGCCAGATCCTTGTTGAGCAGCCATCATGTAAATTGATTTGGTCTGGCGATCTGGGACTAAGTGAAGTTATCTTGATGTGGGTCCCTCGTCTGGTTATGGCGCGTATCGATTCAACAACTGAATCAGAATGTCGCAATAGGTACCATCTTTCTTTTGGTCCAGGTTCGATCTGATGAAAGTGGTTTTTTAATTAACTGGGTTTCTCGGATGCCTTTTCCATCTGAGTCTATCTGAAGTGGGTAAGTTATTTTTCATGCAGTCTTATCTGGAATTAATCTGGCGAAAGTGGGTTTTGAACTGGGTTTCCCGGATGCCTCCATTTGTGTCTATCTGAAGTAAGTAAGTTAATTTTCATCCGGTCTGATCTGGAATTGATCTAGTTTAATTCGGATTTGAAACGAGGAAATCGTATTTGGTAGGTTATACTATATACATCTCGCTGAATCTTTATTAAACTAAGCAATTATTAATCTATATCATTTATTGTATTTCATTTTTTTCTGTAACTCTACGCTATATACAACTATTAACCTATTTTATAGGAAGTAAATTATTATTTAAAAGTAAGTAAAAAGTAATTATTTTACAAGTTAGATAATAAGTAAGCTATTTTACATGTTCTAATTCTAACGAATTAATAATAGCTTGTCAAATTAATTAATTACGGAAATTTAACTCTATTTCATAGGTTATCGCTATGTATACGAAATAAACTTTATACAAAAGGTAAATATATTGAAGAATTCAATAATTCTACATTATTTACCTTGCTTCTAATAACTCTACTAATTAAATTTAAGGTTTTACATATAATAAATATTTATATTTCAGTGAATGTTATTGTCAAAAATATTATAAATAAGTAATAATTAATATTTAAAGGAAGAGTATATAAGAATAGTTTCAAGAACATAATTTTATTTTAACAAAACACATATCATTGCTTTAATAAAATTTGTTTAATACAAATAATCATATATTGACATATAGTTTTTATACATAATATGATATGCGCTGTCGGACTCTTTTATTTTATTAATAAGATAATTAAAATTATTAAGATAAAATGTTTCGTATAAAATACATATATTCGTGCTCATCTAATTCTAAATATATATAAGTTTTAAAACATAATAATTATA
>NW_017259201.1:208686-212217 GCF_001594045.1 Atta colombica
AGCATCTTTTTGCTTTTAGATTGCCTCTGTACATTAAGATGACGTTTGATGCTCATCTCTCGGTATCTCTGACTGTCTCTCTGCTTGCGTCTGTTGGCTCTCCTCTTTAATCTTCTGCGAAGAGGGAATTTGACTCATCTCTGTGTCATTAGTATCGTCTGACAAAACTTCTTTCTGCGAGTGTAAATTTTCCTCAGAATCTTCTGCCAGTTGGAATGACTCCATGCTGGTTCTTCCTATTGACGTTTGCATGCTTGAGACTTTATCCTGAACTTGGTGAATAAATAACTTACGGTCAATCGCAATGTAGTTGAGTCCAACGTATTCTTTTGAAACTCGCGGTAAATAGCAACGTGCTCTTTCGCAACGTGATTATTTGTAACTCATGGTTAATTGTATGTAACTCGTGGTAAATCGCAACGCGATCATTTGGAATATATCATTGTCAATCAAAATGTGGTCAATCATAACATAGTCTTTTGCAACTCATGGTTAGTCACATCGTGTTCAATCGCAATGTGGTCAATCGCAACGTGTTCATTCGCAACTTATGGTCAATTGCAACGAGGTTATTTGCAATTCGAGGTCAATCGCAGCATTGTCAAACGCAACACACGATCATTTGTAAGTCGCGATCAGCCGCAACATAGTGATTTGAAACGTGGTCACTTGCACCATGTTCATTCCCAACATGATCAATCTCATAGTAGTCATTTGCAACTTATTGTCATTCGCAACGTTGTCACTTGCATTTCGAGGTCAATCGAAACAGGTCATTTGCAACTTATGATCAATCGCAATGTCGCCATGTGTAACTTATAGTCAAACGCAATCTGTTTAAACGCAAGTGGTCATTTACAATTCATGATCAATCGCAATGTGGTCATTTACAATTTGTGTTTAATCGCAAAATGGTCAATCGCAATGTGGTCATTTGGAACTCGTAGTTAATCACATCGTGTTTAATAGCAATGTGGCCAATCGCAATTTCGTTTGCAACTCATGTTCAATCGCATCGTCATTATTTCAAACTTGTGGTCAATCGCAATATGATCAATCGCAACAAGACCATTTGCAGCTCGTGCTCAATCGCAACATGGATATTTGCAATTCCTAGTCTATCTCATTGTGGTCACTTGCAACTCCTAGTCAATCGCAATGTGTTCAATCGTATAGTCGTCATTTACAACTCGAAACCAATCGGAACGTTGTCAATCGCTATGTGGTTTTCAACTTACGGGCAACCACAATATATTCATTCGCAATTCATGGTTAATTGCAATGTGGACAATTGTTACTTATGATCAATATCAACAATCATCTCAACAACTCGTTCATCTTTAACATTTGTAACTCATGGTTGTAGCCGGACATTAGAACAAATGTTACTTGGTTTCAGTATTTGTGTAATTATTCTGGTCGTCACCTTGTTGGTCACCACCGACCTGATAACAAGGAAAGTATCAGGTGTACAAATATGAAATGACATTTTTTTTCCAAAAAAAACATGTTAAATTCGGAAAAATGACGAAAAGAGATTTATTCAAAGTATGCTCCATTGCTAGTTACACATTTTTCCCACACATCTTTCGGGTAATTTGTGGATACCACGCCAGTAAAAATCTTCCCCTTTTGTCGCGAACCATTCATCGAGCCATTTTTTCACATCTTCGTACGAACCAAAGCGCTGCTCAGCAAGTGCGTGACCCATCGATGCAAACAAGTAATCGGAAGGAGCTAAGTCTGATGAGTAAGCCGCATGGGATAGAACTTCCCAGTGTTTCGAACGTATCCCGAACTGATTTTATCGTATGTGATGGAGCATTGTCATGGAGAAAAATGACCTTGTGTTGCCTCTTTTGGTATTCTGGTTCGTAATTCTCTGATCTCCGACAGGTTTTAGCTGCTCGTTATTCGATAAGTTTTAGTCACTCGTTATTCGATAGGTTTAATTGTTCGTTATTTGTTAAAAAATTATTAATAAAAAGATTTAAGAAATAACATCACATTTCTGCTATACATATGCAATGTTAATTAATATCCTACACTAATCCCCCTGCTTAGGAACATACAGAACGTTTCATAAATGCATGTCAATACTTTAGGAAATAAATCTATACACTAAAATAAATAAATTGTCATATGACGTATGTCCTATATAATTTTATCCTTAGTTTTCAAGTTATGAATTATTAAAGAAAATATTCGGAATATTTGCCTCGTGCGTCAATCACAAACTTTTATATATATAGAGTGCTAACTCGTTTGAAAAAGTAATTAAATTATTTTGATATTGTATTATACGCATGCGTCGAGAACTCTGTGTGATCGCATGACGTATATGCGCACACATCAGCATAAATACATTTGACAGATTAATCGTATTAAAATACTATTTATATTTTATTATAGTGATAAGAAGGAAAAGTTGGACAAAACATTTGCATTAAATTATTTGTAAACAATAAATTAAATTTTGCGCAATAACTGCGTGGACTCTTAATGGTTTTTTAATTCCTTTACAATTTTATTAGAAATTGAATGGGATCACATCTTTTATATACATCTACAAGAAGCACTTTATTCTCGAGCACTTTCATAATACGAATTTTGTTATTAGCGAATCGATGCGTTTAAGAAACGAAGTATGAAGTCAGCACGAAATCAGCACAAAGTCAATGCGAATTAATGAGCGCAAATAGTAAAAATAGTGCGAGAAAATCAGTAGAAGTCAGAAAATAAGGAGCGAATCAAACTGAGTCAGCGAGAGTTGAGCAACGTTTGTTTGACTCGAGAGTGAAATGCCCCTCGCACGTCTACTAATATTCAATCTTTTATACATCTACTAATATTCAATTGTCTATCTTTTTTTTTAAACTTCCGAAAAAAATTAATTTTTCAAACGCTATTTTTCACACGACTGAGGTTACGTTTGGCATGTCTATGTATAACTGATGCAAAACGTCGCAGGACAAAACCATACTGCATTTCTTCGGGTTAATTCGTGACACACGCGCAAAACTACCGTACAATTTCGAGATACATTTCACATAAGCTTATCCTAAAAAGTTAGCAGTCTAGTAGTATATAGAAGTTTGTGGCGTCAACACATATTACTGTATAATTTAGCACGTTTCGACGTTATCTAATGTTTACAAACAATATTCATCAATATAAATCAGACAGAATTTCAGATAGTCAATATCTTATGCTCACGAGATATCTAAAAGTGGTAAAATGGTTCTAAAAGTGGTAAAATGATGCCTCTACTATCAAGCAAAACTTGTGATTTATACATGATAGCTCTGCCTCATTTGCATTTCGAAGCGAGAACATTCCTAAACAATGCCTTCGTAAACCGATAGAGTGAGGCGGATCCACTCTATAATCGCCACGATCTCCTGATCCCCTCAATCCATTAGATTTTCATTGGAGCCATTTAAAATCTATTGTGTATTCAACGAGCAATATATATATATATATATATATATATATATATATATGTGTGTGTGTGTGTGTGTGTGTGTGTGT
>NW_017259201.1:212317-215572 GCF_001594045.1 Atta colombica
GAAGCGCGTCATAATAATGCCACAACAGGCAACAACGTCGCTCTCGCGATAGCGAGGATTATCATTACACAGAGTCACTTTGAAAGAGACCAGAAAAGGTGTAATAAAAAAAAAAGAACAAGTTATTTTCATTTAATGATTTTTATTTTCAAGACTCGTTAGTAACAATGCGGGACCTAGGTCCTCGTAGTTTTCTAATGATCTTTATTCGGTCGCGAGGATAGTTTCGAGGTGTCCAGTGGAAGTGTCCATGGAGATAACCTTGTCATCTTCCTAGGCACACAGGAGCAGAGTCGCGGGTGGAAGTGAGAAGATCACATAACGATTGGAGGTTACTACCTGGTTAAGGGTTTTAAAACTGCAGAATCGAAGTCCCCGTGGTGGTAGACTTTAATCAGCCACCTAAGCTGCTGCCGCCCCGCCTCGATCTTTTCATCTGCGTGTACAGAATCTCATGAGAATGATCTCCTTAGAGGAGAGAGACAACGCGAGAAAAGAAAACGAAAAATAATAAGTTAGAGCCTTATTCGGGGTAGGTATGAGAACGAAATAAAAGGAACAGAATAAAAGGAATGTGAAGCGCACGCTATAAAGCGCATCTCGATTCTATGCGAGGAAACACAGAATGCTTCGCTTCAAACGCTGTACCACGAAGGGCAAAACGCAGAGCGTTACACAAGATTGAACGAGGAGTTTAGCTCGGAGCGAGCTCTATACAGGGCAAAATCTGGAGAAGGAGAGACGTGAAACGCTTAGTATTAAACACCAAACAGCTTGGGTTTTATTGGAATGTTACGTACCCATTCGCGAGCTGAACTAATAGATGATTATGTTGTAGGGTTTACAATAATATTCAAGAGCGTTTTTGTAATTAATATGAGAAACGATTGCTAGAATATGATTTATTTATTTCATATAGTTAATGAAGAACAATGTTGATGATATCGAAATTTTACTACAATGTCGTTGCATTTACATAAATCATTTACTTGGGTTATTTTATTACAATAAATTAATGAACTAATATTACATGACTCGAGTGTGAACGCGGACAAGCATGAGTAGCCTGAAGGACTAAGATTTTAACATATTCAATCGGAGAGTGATGCATTTTATAAGTATTGCAGTCGACGGACTTCTACAATTTCTCTAACAAGGAAATCCAACTGTCCCCTTTCGATTTTAATGAATTTCTAATATGTTATTCTCCAGACAAGAATAAGCGATACGTATTTTTTCATATGTGCTTATACGTACTTTTAAAACATCCCGTGGAAAAAAATTGACTTTTCTTTTTCGAAGCGAATATTGCCGGAACTATAAGAGATGGAAAATATTTTTCTGAATGAAAATTGAATGGCATTAAGATTACTTTAAAAAGACTACTACTTTAGATTACTTTAAAATTACAATAAAAAATTTTTTCTTCATAAATAAATAATTTTTATTACAAATAAATAATTTAAAATAATTGTTTTATTACAGTTCTAAAGTATGATACTTTTGAAGCTATTTAATTTTCATTTAGAAAATTTTTTTCTGTCTTTTACAATTTCTGCGATATTTGCTTAAAAAGAGAAAATCAATCTTTTTCTAGGAGGTTCATCCCCTAAATAGTAATACAAGGAGGATTCTGGACGGATACAGCCGCCTGGCTACCATTAGGCGGCGCTGGCGTCGTGGTCGTGAAAAGAACTTGCTGGAAGTGGGAGGATAGGATGAGGGAGCGTAGAAAAGAGAAGTAGACATGTAAAAATGCTAAATGCTGATATTACCATCCCCCACTACTTCATACCCCTGCAACCATCATCTCCACCATCTAATCGTCCTCATCCTGATCCACCTTCCCTATCCACGCAGTCTCTTCAGCCCAAGTGGCAATCTCTGCCGCCTCTGCCTCCTCCTCAACCTCTGCCACCGCGCGCAGCAAAGTATATAAAAGTGTAATAATTCTTTTTCAGTTAAATCGAAGAAGTTGAACATGAACTCGATCACTTCGTCACTTATACAAGATGTGAAATTAATAATTGGTAAGCTTTCATCGAGTTCATGCTCGATTTCCTCCTCCTCTTTGATGGGAGCATCCTCGTCAAGAGAGACATCCTCCTTCTCAATTTCGTCGACTTCCATGAGGGGAACATCCCCCCCTTATCATTTTTTTCAAATTTATAAGATTCTCTGAATTTCATCTTATCACGCATCGTTTTTTAAATACAATTGATGAATTTCGCGCACAGATAAGACGTGGACAATTTCTTTTTCTTCTTTTCCTTTAATTGGCCTTGCAGCCGAACTAGCTGAACTTGGCCATTGATGGTCTTCGAAATATGAACTAAGATAAATTGAATGTAAGGCACCAGCCACCTCGAACTGGGCGAATAGAGTTCTAAAAAAAAATGATGTAATTCAAATGAAAATGGCGAAGCACCCTCTCCCTCCCTCCAAATACTGGATGCCTGCGGCTACGACGCTTCCGCATGCCGAGATGAATGAAGGGACTTTGGATAATGTAATGGCATTGTCGAAGCCAGCAACACTTTTCACAAAAATATATTTGAAGTGAAGTGTAACACTCGAGACGAGAGGGAACACGTCTGACCTCGTTCGGATGGTCTCATGAGATGTGGACAAGACTGATACTGAAAAGCATTCTTCGCTGTAGCGAGACTGCCCAGGATTTATCTACGGCAGTCAATGTATATAAAACAAAGTAAATCAAAAGTATTGCCGTGAGAAGATCGACAAGTTCTAAGATTCAACAAGTTGCCTTTGTTGTGCACTCTGCTGTTACCATTATACGCATTGAAATATTGAGCAGCGCCGCCGCCGCCGCGACAGCCATGCGTTCTATCTCATATACTTGCCATATACTTACCATCTTTCTGTCGTTATGCCACCCGTTGTGACTCATGTGCATCCTATATGATTATGATTTTTTCTCTCATTGCAGCTTCCTATATGACTCCTTTTATTTTTTCGCATATGCAAAATATATACATATATATTTTTTATTTCTATTGTACTTATTCGATTATATTCTAATAATGCTTTTAAAGTGAGCGATATTATCAGTCGTGATACCATTGATGCTGGCATAAGTAATATGAAGAATATAGGAATATACGAAGAATGTAGGAAGGAAAAGAACGAATAGATATCGCGAAGACGGAAGGAAAGAATAATTTCAAACGCTGAGACACACAGTTAATATTTGTTTACATTTCATATACTCTATATATATATATATATATACAC
>NW_017259201.1:215672-220428 GCF_001594045.1 Atta colombica
TTTATCATAAATCTTACGTATTAGGTGTTTTGCCGTTTCGTATTTGTTATTTGATGTGTCTCGCGGTGACATTATCAATGTAACTTAATATAACAAAAATGCGATGTTTGCAATTTCGCAAGCGTTGACGGTTTTATTAGATAGCGTAATCAAAGATTTTTCAAGAACATGCCGCGACAAGTCACAACATGTCACGGCATGTTTCGCGGTCATCATCAATACGATTTGATATAAATGCGACGTTGCTAAATAGTGTACATATCACGTGATCAGATTTTTCAGAAACATTCGACATGTCATAACATGTTCGAGTGGCATTGATGACATTATCAATGTAATGTGATACAAATGTCATGTGACCAAGTAAATAGTATAAAATTAGAAGATTTAGACGCACCGCATTATTAGTCAATACAAACGATAACATGGAGCGCGATTTGATAGAGCAAGCAATCCAGCTGAATACCATAGAAGAGTACGTCGCATGGGAACAACGATGCGACGAGCTCATAGAATCTCTAGAAGAGCAGAGTCATACTATGGTAAACGTCCGCGATTATCAATTGGCAAGAGACAATCAGTGACTACATACATATATCGCGAGGCTCGAGGGATTGAAGGATCAATTCAATGCGTGGACGACTCGTGCATGTGGTGTCGGATGGACTTCGATGTGCGAAATCGAAATAGCGTTTGAGAGCCATATATTGATAGGATCGGTAATAAACTCTAATCACATCGAGCTGCGATTTTTGGAAGACGCTGACAGTGTAGTACTAGAACGAGTGCAAGACACTGTAGAAAGACACGACAGTGTGAAAGTGAACACAGCGTTCAATGCGAATTTTTAGCGGACGATAAAAGTATCATCAATAAAAGTATCACCACTCGAAACTTTGAACTCTTTCGAACAACAAATGTGCGCGAGTGATACGAGCAAACCCATCTTGGCATCACTGGACGAATTTCAGGAACGCGACAGCGGAAGGGCATTGTCGCGAATTCTCAATTTGGTGAATAAGCACAATCCCCTGTACACGGATTACTTCGAGATACCGCGAGAAATTATACTTAAGAAAGCGGTGATCAGTGTGCATTCGACGGACAATGCGTGCTTCGCGTGATCGGTGGTAGCTCTATACCTGATTAAAAGTTATGTGGATAGGAAATCGTCGTATCCGCTGCAGTATTACACTGCAGTATTAAATAACGGATATCAAGTTTCCGATAACGTTCAAAGATTAAAAAATTAAAAAATCTCAACAATAAGTACGGCATCGAAGATAAACAGATTCTTTTTTTACGGCTCACAAGAAATAAAAAGGAGAAATATCAATCTCCTGAATAAAATCCACGCGATGATAGCATTAGCCATTTTGCGCGGATTAAGAACCTGTCAGAACGTCTCATGAGATCACAGATTATTGGGAAAAAGACCAAGAAATATTTCTACGACCGGTAAATATAATAAGTAAAGCTACTAAAAAAAAACAGTAAAAAGAAATAGTGAAAAATAATTTCTTTATTATTTATCTCCATTAGCTTCGTGCGAAAAATTACAGATGCATGCTGTGGACTGCGCCAAATTAAACGACTGCGCGGTCCGATTGCCTAGCGAGGACGATAGGTGGCTCGAATTCGGCAACCACTACAACCAGGAACGAGTAAACAACCGATCATTATATATCAGGAAACAACCGTTCGTAATATATGCCGATTTGGAATTCTACGCAAGACGGAGCTCAACAAGAAAGACGCGTCGTATGCGTATGAAGTATAGGCTACTACGTGCGCATACGACGACATATTATCATCGTATCACTTCCGTGATTTTCATCACTTTCGCGATGAAAATTATATAGCGTGGTTCGCGCAACTCCAAGACTTGATGCATCGCATGAAAAATATTGTATTCGCCAATATGCCCATGGAAACATTATCGAAAAAACAATGAGAGACGAACCGTAGCGCCGGGCGGATCCGCGATCATTGCCATTTAAGCGGTAGATACTGTGGTCCAGCATATTCGAATTGCAATCTTAATTATAAAAATTCGTTCTATATTCTAATTGTATTTCATAATTTGTCGGGCTACGACGCGCATTTTATAATTAAAGAAATCGCTACAGCATACGCTGTGCATATAGATGTACTACGGATAACAAAATAAAAATACATTTTATTCATTAAACATGTCGATAGCACCAAAGATAAAAATGAAAATAATTTTCAAAAAATTGCATAAATTAAGGTTTATTCATTCTTTCAAAAGCAAGCCTCGATAAATTGGCGTCATATCTCGATAAAGATAAATTAAAAATTGTACGTTTCAAATTTTCAACTTTGTCAGACAAAGAATTTGAATTATTGACTTAAAGGTGTCTTTCCATACGAGTACATTGACTGCGTCGAAAAATTTCAGGACCGCGAGAATTATTGTATAGTTCATTGATGAGTACCGTATCTGAGAACAATTATGCTCATGCCATGAACGTATAGCAGTAATTCTCCATCCGAACACTCGGCAAGTACAGTGATTTATACTTGAAAACCGATGTCTTGTTATTAATCAACATTTTCGAAAATTTCTACAATAGTTGCATCGCGAGTTACGGCCTCGATCCCGCATATTATTATACACTGCCAGGTATCACGCCATGCTAAAACATAAGATTTGAGTTGCTCACCAACAAATGACCAACAATGATATGATCATGTTCATCGAGCGCAGTATATACCGCAGTCGATGTTCCGGTAAATACGCGCAGGCTTATAACAAATACATGCGTTCGTACAACCCGTCGAAACCATCATATTTGATGTACTATGACTAATCTGTACGAATGGACGATATATAAACTTTTGTTATAAGTCGAATTTCGATGGGCCGAAAACACTGCGAACTTTGACGTGAGGGCGATCGTTTCGTTCACAGGTTATGTTTTCGAGGTCGATATCGAGTATCCACAGTATCTGTATGACCGATACACTAACCTACCTTTCCGATGCGCGATAAGCCGCCCTGCAAGCGCGAGGATGAACTTCTCGCGACGCTACGATAAGCAGTGTTACGTCATCTACTACTGCAACCTACAGCAATGTATTCGTCACGATCTTCGCGTAACAAAAATTATTCGGGTGCTACAATTCGCTTAATCTCCGTGGCTCCGTGATTACATTGACCTTAATACACAATTCAGAATGCGCGCAAAACGATTTCAAAAAAATTTATATAAATTAATGAACAACGCGATATTCGGCAAGGAGAATGTGCGCAATCATGTCGACGTAAAATTAATAACAAAATGATACGAACGATACAGTGCGGAGGCAATTTTCATAGCCAAAGCTCTTTGCGAAGAATCTAATAGCCGTCGAAATGTGCAAATTCGAGGTGAAGTTCGACAAGCCGATTGGGTATGTGCATTATGGACATATTCGAAAATCTGCTTGTATGAATTTGACGAGTACATGTCACCGCTGTATCACGAAAAATTATATACTGACACAGACAGTCTCATTTATTGTATAAAATGCGATGTGTACGATTTGATGAAACGCGATATCGCTAGATTCGACACGAGCGATTATTCGGCGGACAACGTGTATGGTATGCCTCTTGCAAATAAAAAAGTAATCGGCCTGATGAAGAATGAGAATAACGATGTATTAATGGTTGAATTCGTTAGATTCGAAGTTGGAGCGAAGATGTACGCGGGTAGATGGCAAAAAGGATATTAAAAAGGTGTAAAGAATAATATCGTAGCGCGAACGATAACGTTCGACAATTGCGTTACTCGAATGAAAAGATTGAAATGACTCGTTGACAATCGCATATACGATCTAAATTACACGAGGTATACACAATATCCGAATCGAAAATCGCTTTAAATCCATACGATAACAAACAATACTTCGTCGGATTCGAGACGTTACCATGGGGGCATTGACGGATATCTTCGTAATGTATTATATATTTTATATTATGTTTTTTTAAATTCTTTATATGTATTATTATTTTAATTTACTTTATGTATGTTTTTTTACATTTATATACATATTATACATTACTATTATGTATTACTATTATTATAACTTACATCTCATATATGCATAAAAAAATATATAAATCAAAATTGTATCAAATGAGTTTGTTTTTTCATGTATCTACGAATCGTGTGATTTATCGAATCCTAATCATTTGACGTAAATCCTATCTCCCTTCCTGCGTAATACTTTCTTCACGGAGATACACATCGGATGAGTAGCGCGTGCTCATACATACAACTCGTGCTCGTAGAATGCTTCAGCAACAATAGATCAGTCACTCATTGTAAGTCAATCAATCGACAAATCAGTTCAATCAGTCAGTCAGTCAGACAGTCATGTAAAATCTGTGATTCTCACTCGGTTTGAAGATGTGGTATGAATATTCTGTTTACAAATTAGTGTTTTGTGCTCTATACAATTGCTCACACTTTTTCAAAAGGACTGATTGATCTCGTATATTTTTCGCTAATTGCCCAGCAGTTCGATAGCCATACAATATCCGTTGAACGCTATTCGCTAGATATTTAATAAATCCGCGAAGAAGTGAGAAAATATAAAATGTTGATTATGTATAGCAGATAAAATGATTATTCTTCGCTATGGTTTTCCACAGTACGATGTCATCTCTTACATACGTATTAGGTGTACAACTTTGCTTCCGCCGTTTTTTTTCGGAAGCAAAGTTGTACATATATATATATATATA
>NW_017259201.1:220528-221103 GCF_001594045.1 Atta colombica
TGTATGTATGTGTGTATGCATGTATGTATATACGTACAATATATATGTATTTATATTTACGTATGTACGTAAGAGTATGTGTGTACATATGTATTAGGTATACAACTTCGCTTCCGCCATTTTCTTATAGATGGCTTTAGCGGTAAGTGGTGGTCGAAATAAATAGATCATAGACGTCATATTATACAATAAACTTGGGCATCTGTCAACATAACCCCATAGAAACATTAGTCGATTTGTGTCTGCATCATAAAGTTATTCTCGATTGAAAATGTCAGTTTACGAGCCAAATTCTCGTCATTTGCGGGAGGTTTTAATTTTTTGCTTCAATATGAAGAAATCTGCGGCTGAGGCTTATCGAATGCTCTCAAATACTTATAGTGAGGCCGCTATTAGTGAAAGAACGTGTCGTGAATGGTTTCAACGCTTCAAGAATGGTGATTTTGACGTCGAAGACCGACAGCGGTGGAAGAAAGAAGGTTTTCGAAGATGCAAAATTGGAGGCATTACTTGAGCAAGACTCGTGTCAAAATCAAGAAGAATTGGCACGATCATTGGGAGTGACTCAACAAGCC
>NW_017259201.1:221465-226517 GCF_001594045.1 Atta colombica
CGCAATTGATGCGTTTGAGCCGAGCATTGAAAGACAAACGGCCGCAATACAACGAGAGACACGATAAAGTGATTTTGCAGCATGACAATGCTCGACCCCATGTTGCGAAAGTGGTCAAGACATACTTGGAAACGTTGAAATGGGAAGTCCTACCCCACCTGCCATATTCTCCAGACGTTGCTCCTTCTGACTATCACTTGTTTCGATCAATGGCACACGGCCTGGCTGACCAGCACTTCCGGTCTTATGAAGAAGTAAAAAATTGGATCGATTCGTGGATAGCCTCAAAAGATGACCAGTTTTTTCGACGCGGGATTCGTACGCTACCCGAAAGATGGGAGAAAATAGTGGCCAACGATGGACAATACTTTGAATCATAAATGTATAACCAGTTTTTACAATAAAGCCTCGAATTTCGGAAAAAAAACGGCGGAAGCAAAATTGTACACCTAATATTACTAAAAAGGCCCATCACCAATTGCGAAGGACCCATAAATGAATTCAATATCAAAATAGGTCCTCCGATGCAGAGATCCCCACCATAGATCTAATCTAAGAAAATCGAGAATCCTTCAACACTATTTTAATTCTCCAGAAATTTTCTCCTTCTCCGAATTTCTTTCCTATTTCCTATTCCTCCAAAGGAACCGATCCTATGATGAGATATTTCAATCATGGAATATCTCGTCGAATCAATAAAACGTTCTTCTTCTTCCCTTTTTTAACACACACTCATGCCCGTACCAAATTTTATTGTGTTTATCTCTAATACCGATCTTTGTAAAATCAACACATGCATCATACACTGTACATACTCGATTTATATATTATTGTTATATATTATATATATTGTGACATATATAATTTTTGTTCGTCACTGTCGAGAATCGATGGTGGAGTCGCGCGTCTTCCTGGCTCGGAGGGCGAGCGCACCTGCAAATGTGCACTGCTCCCTTAATCTGTCCTTGTTTAATAATTCTTTCTCTGTTAAGAATTCTCGTTAAGAACTTTTTTTTCTTTAGTGATTAATCTCACAATTAGAATTAAAATTGCCACGGACTGCGCTCGGCAGCTGCAACTTCCTTCTGTAATTTTGTCATCTCACCCACCATTGGAAAAAGAAGGATTACATCGCTACGAAAAAAGAAGAGACGACACTACGCTGGAAAACCATTTACACGGGAGCTCGGATACGCAAGTCGTATTATTTTCATATATTTGCTTTATAATCCGCTGCCGCCTTGGGCATTGTTATCACACACTCTTTGCAGAGTGCGACGGAAGGTGAGAACTCCCGGCCACCAGAGAAATCATACAAATGTCCGTCGGGAGCATATGTCCCCGACGCGAAACCGGTGATGGAGGAGTTACTAGGATATTCCGCGCCTGAAGACATTAGAGGCGAAAAGGGAACTGTTGAAGAATTATATTACGCATTCTAAAGCACAAGAATTCGTGGCCACTTGTGAGGACTTGTGTGACACATGCGGACAGCGTGATTGACAGGAACCAATTGGCGTGACGGCCCCCTTCTTCTTGCGCGCTGTCTTGTGAATAATCGATCATCCTTTATCTGTCACCTTCTAAGACGACCGCGGAGGCGGAGTCAAAAGACAAAGCTCATAGTTTATAATACATAACATAGTTTAATTTAGTTATATTCACGTGGCGAATTAAAAGTCGTTATCTTTCGTGAAAGTAGATTATATCAAATCCAGCGAAGCTTCGGAAATTACATGTAAAATGGTTTGCTAAATATAATTGCTCTTTATTTCTCTATTATTTCATTCTTGCAGCCTATCTCTCTCGCCCTCCAACAATTTTTCCACTTTTTACGACCTATCCTTGCCGTCGCGGATTAATTGCGAATAGAAGTAAAAATGACTATTGAAAGAGTGGCACGCTCTCTCGTGCTTGGCGCCCAATTTATTTAGCAAGAAACTCTCATATTTACAGAAAACCTACGTGGCTGTCGAGATATTACTCTTTCGAGTGCAAAAGTATTTTTAAGTAAGAGGAAATCAAAGAATACGCGACGAAGTTGTGCGGTCACTCATGAGCACAATATATATGCGTGCGTGCGTGTGTGCGTGTCTGTACATCTGTATCTAAGTTACTTAAAAATAAAAGAAAAAATAAAGCAGTAGTGAAAAATATGTATATATATATATATCTAAATAACTGCTTAAAATTCATTTCGGCACTCTTCCGATTCGCTGTGTCTTTCCAAAGATCGTACGGATCCGATTTTTGATCAATAGGATTAAATTCCTTGACCTAAAAAGAAAACCAATGAATGCACTGTCGCAAACTGAGTAATAGTGTCTCATATCGATGTTGATCCACATTTGGGATCTGTTCAAGTGCTTCCGACTTGTGGCACACACCTCAGAGCGATAACCACAAGAGTGGTGTCGGTTGCATCTTTCCTCGGGTCCCTCCTAATTCTTTCGTTCCATTCCCAAAAAAAGAATCCAAGGACGTAACAAAAATATGTATATAAATAAACATATACATAAACATGTATAAATTTTCATAAACATATATAATTATATATGAAATATATTTATAAATGTTCATACATGCTTATTTTTATAAAATTACTTTACTGTAACAAAATTAATAATAATAATAAAAAGACATGAAAAATAATTAAAAGAATAATTTTCGCATTATTTGTTTTATAAGAAATCAAAGTTTGATTTCTTATAAAACAAATAATGCGACAATTATACAAGAAAACAAAACATGTGAAAAAATATATGATACATGTATAGTTACATGTAAAATTATACATAATTATGTATGAATAATTTTTTTTACATTTCTCTAAACTTGATTTTTTTCTAAAATAAACAACGTGAAAATTATTTCTTTAATTATATTCTTGAAGCTTCTATGGATGCTTTCTATATAAAGTGTGTGTGTTTCGCGAGTTTACTCCGAGTCCATTTCTTGGAACGCCAACGTTTCGTGAACCTTGCGGTTCATTTCATCAGGGCGAGAAACAGCTTGATACTGAGCTGTTCCTCCGGGCCGTTTCTTTTATATTATGCTGTTTATTGGAGTAATGAGGGGAAAGAAGAGAATTATTGGTGAGGGGGGAGAGGTGGGGGAAATTGATCGGTCTTCAATAACTGAGAGTTTTCCATATTTTATTTATGTTGTAGCCATTATCTCTATTTAGATTGTTAGGGTGTTTTTATATTTCTATGCCTTCTCTGTATTTTCTTGGAAAGTATCATGTAACGTTGACTATTGTGGCTATCATTTTGTCAAACAGTATTTGATGTCTTGTTTCGATGTTGTATTCTGATAATGCTGATTGCGTAGTGCGTTTTAGCCTGACATCACATCGATTTTATCCGTAAGTTGATTATTCTCCTGGTTTCTTCAATGTATACTTGCTCGCAGGAACAAGGTATTTTGTATACTCTTGCGGAGCTAAGTGGAAATCTTTGATCTTTAGGATTTCTTAAGATTTGTATTGTCTTTTTAAGATAGTTTGAATTTAAGATGGTTCAAATATTGTGTTTGTTTAATATTCTGCCAATCTGATTTCTTGTTCATTTGATATATGGAAGAATGGATAGGATCCTTTTGTCTGGTTATGTATCAAACAACCGTTGTCTTGTTTGCATGTTTATTGATTATTTTGGTTATGTCTTTTTTTGTCATGTCCATTTTTCTGTAAGGCTAGTTTTAGGTAATTGAGTTCTGTCTGTAGATGTTCTTTGTCAGAGATGGTAAAAGCTCTATGTACAAGTGAGTTGATTGCAGACTATTTTTGTGCTGGGTGTGGTAATGATGCGACTCGGCATGTAGATATCTATCTGTGTGTGTTGATTTTCTGTATACTTAATGACCTAAGACCGTCTTTTCTTAGAAACTTTCTTAGAAATAAGAATATTTAGAAAGAGAAATTTTTCGTTTTTCTATAGTGAATTTTCTATAGTGAAGTGAATATTTGGATGTTGATTGTTGAGGAAAATAAGGAATTTACGGAGTTTGGCTCTGCCGTATCTCCATATCTTGAATGTCGTCTAACGGAATCAAACTTCTGATTTTTTTGAGTGTTTTCCTGAGAGTCTCTTTTTTAAAATGCTCATTAAAGATATTGGATTACAGAAAAAATGGAGAGCCCATTGCTCCGCTGAAGTTTATTCAGAAAATTGATTGTTATAGGAGAAGAAGTGGTTATTAAGCAATGCTCTGTTAGCAGGAAGAGATCGGAGGGAACTTCATATGAATTATTATATTTAATGTGTCTTTTATTGGGACTTGTATGAAAAAGGATTCTACCTCGAAACTTACAAGTAGGTCTGTAAGACATAGTTGAATTTTTTTTATCTTTTGTATGATGTCCGTTGAATTAGTTATACGTAATTCGGATTTTTCAGTGAGAGGTTGTAGAAACGGGATAAGTTGTATGTTAGAAAGTGTATAGCGCTAACAATCAGTTTGAAGGATGTTTAGTTTGTGTAGTCCGTTTTGATGGAAGGGGTTCTAGGTTAATGTTGATTTGGCTTATTGGGAATGTTGCTTTTCTCCACTAGGATTTTGGTGTTCTTGCTATTGTATTAGTTGGATCTTTATCAAGATCTTTTTGATCTTTTTGTATATTTTATCCGAGACAAGATTTTTCATCTTTTTCTTATAATCTGACTACTTCATGACTACTATCATGTTGCCTTTGTTGGCTGAAAGCACGATGATGTCTAAGATCCTATTCAGATCCAATTCTTGGAGGGCCAATCGTTTTTGTCCAGTGATGTTTGTGGAGGAAGTTGGCTTTGGAAAGGATGTTGATTACTGCAAATCTGCTTGTTCTGATGGAAATCGATAGATAATAGACTCTATTTGGCTCATAATTTTTTCTTTAAAATCTTACTGTTTTTACTTTAGAATCTTACTTAAATTCACAGTGTCTAAATTAAAATCTTTTTGAGTTATTTTTAACTACTTCTCTAAATCGCCACTACTCTTATTAAAAAAATAATTAACTGAAACGATAGGGTATATGTATATATATATATATATATACATATGGAT
>NW_017259201.1:226630-234610 GCF_001594045.1 Atta colombica
TTTACATAAATCTGATTCCACTATCATAAGATTAATTTTAATCTCAGTTCAATTTACTCTTTATCTTTTTCTAAGAATTAAAAAAAGATAAGAAGAGCAAATTGAACATAAATTGAAGCTAATCTTCATATGATGGTAGAATCAGACCTAAGTAAATATAATTAGAGTATGATATATCTAATTTAACTATCAGTATATGGTTGCTCACAAATGATAACTAACGATAAGAATTAAATAATATATATAATAATAATTAAATAAAATTAAATAACGATAAGAATTAAATAATAAATTAAACTGAGGTTACTATTAAATAATTAATGGAACTGAACTTTAATAAATCATTTAAATATAAAGCGATATTACCATGAATATATAATTTACTTCTTATTGGGTGTAGGAAAAAGTTCGTTTTCCCGCTAGATGGCATTAAATGCTCAGCAGTCAACTACTAATCGCATCGGCAACACTAAACGTGCGTTTAAAAAGTGACATTTTAACCTTTGTTTTGAGCCGAAAAAGATTGAAATCGGTGAAGTAGATCAAAAGTTATTTTATTTTGAAAATGGAAATAAATAAGGAAAAAATTCGCTACATTTTGCAGTATCACTACGATAAAGGCAAGAATGCTGCACAGGCTTGCGAAAAAATTTGCGCTATTTACGATGAAGATATCAAAATCAGCAGCACGGAAATGGTTCGCTCGCTTTCGTGCTGGAAATTTCGATGTGAAAGATGAATCTTGCTCCAGTCGATCAATCACTGAAAAGTCCGATGAAATCATGGTAAAAGTCGAGCATGATAAGCATGTGAGCACTGTGGAGATTGCCAGGGAACTAGGTATCGATCACAAAACAATTTTAAATCACTTACACAAAGCTATACAAAAAGAAGCTCGATATTTGAGTTCCTTACGAGTCGAGTGTTAGAAACATGATGGACCGAATTAACATTTGTGATATGCTGAAACGGAATGAAATTGAGCCATTTCTGAAGAGAATGATAACTGGTGATGAAAAATGGATCACCTACAATCCAACTAGAAAAAGATCGTGGATAAAGAAAGAAGAGAAGGCGCAAGCAATCGCAAAATCTGGATTGACGAGGAAGAAGGTAATATTGTGAGTGTGGTGGGACTGAAAGGGAATCGTTCACTATGAGCTGTTATCGTCCAATCAAACAATTAATTCCGAACTCTACTATGAACAACTGTAGAGATTACAACAAGCAATTGAGAGGAAGCGGCCAGAATTAATCAATAGGAAAGGTGTCGTCTGCCATCACGACAACGCTCGACTACACACATCTTTGATGACTCGGCAAAAATTGCGAGAGCTGGGAAGTTTTAATGCATCCACCGTATAGTCCTGACACAGCAACCTCAGACTATCATTTGTTTAGGTCTCTACAGAACTCTCTTAATGGTGTAAAGCTAGCTTCAAAAGAGGCCTATGAAAATCACTTGAAGCAGTTTTTCGATCAGAAACCACAGAAGTTCTATCGCGATGGAATTATGGCTCTGCCTCAAAAATGGCAAAATATTATAGAAAATAATGGAACATATTTGATTTAAATTGATTTCAATACTCTAAGAAAAACACTTTAATTTTACTAAAAAATCGCCACGAACTTTTTCCCATTCCCAATAGAATTATACGAAATAAGAAATTAAATAGAATCTATTAAGAAAGTATAAAAATAGTAAAACTAAAGTTATAGTTTTTCGGATTGTATACGCATATACATCTTTAGTCGAACGTTTTTGCAGAATTCAGAGTAATCTATACACAAACAAAATGTATTTTAAAACATATGTCCACAGCTTTTAAAACAGTCGATACGTTAATGGTATGATTTTCTACGATGATAAATACAATATTTAATACTTGGTCGAAACTCTTCTTCAGTAAACAGTTGTTTTCGATGCTTATCTGGTCCTAAACGATCATTAGTAAAATAGTAATTCAAATTTATTGTCTAGAGAAAGAAATTTCAGATTTATCAATACAAAATTACATAATATAAATGTGTTATTGATAATGAGAGCAATGTATTGTATCGATTACAAATACATACAAATTATATTAAAAATCTTTGTTTTTAAAAAAAATATCATAGATATTTAGTGCAAATTGTGATAATACATAAATTATATAAAGTATTTCTTTAAAAAAATTGTCAAATATTGAATACTCACAGGAACAACATCGATAAAACTTAGAGATCTGTGGAGTTGATTTTTATGGAACGGATTCTTTTTTACCAGGTTCTTCGAAAGTACCGTTAAAAGTACCGTTTGAGGAAAAAGAAATGGAAGCAGTCGTAATGTAGTTACGATTTGATCAGAATCTATTTTTCAAAATCATATTAAAACCAAATTAATTTTAAAATCTAAAATGATAATTTTAAAATTTGAATAATATTTTGTTAACCTTGTGCACTTAATTCTTGTGCAAGCTTTTCAGCTCCTGTACGACCACAATTTTTGGCATGAAAGATTAATCTTTTCGAAAGTAATCCGAATTCATTGCAGAGAGTATCTCCTTGTTGTTGTGAATATCGTGTACTGCACAAACACGGACTTATTCACAGTCGATGTTTAGCTTGTTGCGGGATATAATGACGCGAGTATGCTATAACGAATATTATATATTTGTTAGTATAATAAGAATGAATTTTTTTTTTTATATAAATAGATTCATGTTAGGCTATGGAACGATACTCAGAAAACAATATGTCCAAAATGTGGACATAAGACATTATTAAAAACATCTTTTAGATATTATGTTATAGGACATCTTAAAGATGTCTTTAAGATATCTTTAAAATATTTTATATATTAACATTTTAAATATATTGAATATATTATTAATATATCATTATGTGTCGTTTTCGTTCGCTGCTAAAGGATGCTTTTCATTTGATGACAAATCGACACAAGTCGACACAAACGTTCTGTCCTTCTTATATATATTCAGAGAGAAACAAAAATAGAATGACACTGCTTTCCATTTGATACAAGTGTCGATTTGTGTCAACTTGTGTCAAAAGCTTGTGTGGAAAGAATTGTAAGTAAAGTGCTATTTGTAGTAATTTCTAATAAATAGAAATTTAAAGAAAAGCGGAGAAGAGGGGGAAATATTATTTTCCTTTATAGTAAATAAAAATAAGTTTTCCAAAGAAAACTTATTTTTATTTACTATAAAGGAAAATAATATTTCCCCCTCTTCTCCGCTTTTCTTTAAATTTCTATTTATTAGAAATTACTACAAATAGCACTTTACTTACAATTAGACGATCTTCGATGTACACAATGCGTTTATTTGGTGGTATTTCTTACACAACAGTTTGTTTATCATCAATAATAACTTCACGGCAATTTATGATGCTTCATAAGCATTCATATTTTATTCGTTGTTTATGGTTTATTAACTATTGGACGCAGTAATGACGAAATACAAACGGAGAACCAACGAAGAAAATACAAGAGATATTCACACAAAGAAGAACTACATCGTGTGTGATCAACGCCGCCGCGCCGCGTTATATGTTATATGTGATCTTCATATTCTTTTTGACACAATTATCTTTTGAAACTAAGCAATTCAACCACATAAATTAAGTTGATTAAAAGTTGTTGTTTTTTTAACTATGTGTTTTGTGTCAAAATAGTACATTTTGACACATGTTATAGATTAAAAGTAACGAAATGTTATTTAACTCGGAATTTGTTTAAATTTGACCTTTTTAAATTTAACAAATGTAAATTATTTTTGACATTTTTTTCATTATTATTTTTCTTAAACAGTAATTTTATAAAAAAGAGAAGAATGTATTTCATATATAATTATCATATATAAATAACATATTTCATATATATTATATATATTATATATTATATATGTTTATATATATTTTGTATACATTTATGTGTATATATTTATATACAGAGTGTCCCAGAATGACCACCAAATATTTCATGTGCTAATAGAGCAGATTAAATTGATTAAAAAAATTCTTTATTTTATTTGCAATTTTCGGAATAGTTAAGGCTTCTGACTAGTCGGCGGCTATGTTGAAATCATAATGTAAGAAGCGAGGAATGACATGTTAATTTATGTTGCATGCCATTTTTAAATAAAGATAATTTGAATGAAACGAAATGACGAGATCGCTTTAAAATACTTGTGAAAATTGATGAAAACTGTCCTTTGTCCCTTGACAGGAATCCTTTCCTCCCTTGACAGTCAGTAAATGGTCATTGTTATGCGTATGCGTCAAACTATCAGGCCCGTGCGATATACACAATACGAGCGAATGTATATCTTGTTTTTATTAACGATTACGCAGCGGATCATAGAAAATTCGGCGCCAATGATTTCACATTCCCGCGGCTTCCAGTCGCTTATTGCATCGTAAAAACTCTGCGTCTTTTGTCAGTCGCCGTTAAAGGATTCTAGTAATCTCAAGATCGCGAAGGAAAATAATTTAATACATTCGAAAATTGTTACATTTGTTTCCGTTCGGTAATATAAAATTTTCTTTTTCTCTCTCAAAAGTTGTAAGAAACATTGGATGTTGTAAGGAATAGTAACCGAGGAAAGATTAACAAATCATTTCTTTCTAACAAATGAAAAGGAAGAGAAAATATTAGAAGTCGAGAAAACATTGGAATATATGATAGATAACAAGGATCGGTTTTTAAAAGTTATTATAAACAAAATTTGACTTTGCGTCAACAAGCCAATAGTATATTCGATTATTTTTCTCTTAATCAGTGCTGTAGTGATCGTCGTTAGCTATACAATATTAATTTCACTCTTTGACAAATTTTTGATTCTCTATAGTTTAATTCATTTACCGAAGATTTTAGTTATAATTATATTGATTATCATATTTTTATTTTATTTTTGACATCGACTTCACACATTTTTACATTGATTACAAGAGTTAATCATTGAGCATTCCACCTTCGTGATGCAACTCAACACTTTTTACCAGATCGGTGAGTCTTATTGAGTTGACATTTTGCCTGTCACGTTAAAAACACTAATTTGAATATAAACGCGTAGTTTCACCAAAACTTCTAACTAATCGGCAGTTCATTTTGGCGAACAGTTTCTGTTTCTCTGATGGACTCACATCTGATTCTTCATTATTATTCACATGTCTACACGAACATCTCGAATATGTTGCTTCCGCCGTTTTTTTTCCGAAATTCGAGGCTTTATTGTAAAAAACTGGTTATACATTTATGATTCAAAGTATTGTCCATCGCTGGCCACTACTTTCTCCCATCTTTCGGGTAGCGTACGAATCCCGCGTAGAAAAAACTGGTCATCTTTTGAGGCTATCCACGAATCGATCCAATTTTTTACTTCTTCATTCAGTCAGAGGGAACAACGTATGGAGAATACGGCGGTAGGACTTCCCATTTCAACGTTTCCAAGTATGTCTTGACCAACATTTTCTTTCGCAACATGGGGTCGAGCATTGTCATGCTGCAAAATCACTTTATCGTGTCTCTCGTTGTATTGCGGCCGTTTATCTTTCAATGCTCGGCTCAAATGCATCAATTGCGTTCGATACCGATCGCCTGTGATTGTTTCAGTCGGTTTTAACAGTTCATAATACACTACGCCGAGCTGGTCCCACCAAATACAGAGCATGACCTTGGACGTCAAAATCACCGTTCTTGAAGCGTTGAAACCACTCACGACACGTTCTTTCACTAATAGCGGCCTCACCATAAGTATTTGAGAGCTTTCGATGAGCCTCAGCCGCAGATTTCTTCATATTGAAGCAAAAAATTAAAACTTCCCGCAAATGAGGAGAATTTGGTTCGTAAACTGACATTTTCAATCGAGAATAACTTTATGATGCAGACACAAATCGACTAATGTTTCTATGGGGTTATGTTGACAGATGCCCAAGTTTATTGTATGACGTCTATGATCTATTTATTTCGACCACCACTTACCGCTAAAGCCATCTATAGGAAAACGGCGGAAGCAAAGTTGTACACCTAATACATCTGAAGTGGGCCTAATACAAAGACCGAAACATAAATAATGTCTTAGTATTTATTTATTTTAGATCAGAAACTAATATTGTAATTTGCAGAGATTATCATATATTTAATTTTTATGTTATAAAGATATTAAATTTAATTCTTATATGCGCTTTCATAACAAACATTGTCGTGTATTATTAACAAGAATTCTTTGTATTTTTCGTGTTTGTAATAATGTTTATAATAATATACATTAATTACCATTCCAGTATTTCTTTATTGATTTTTTTTATTGATTTTTGGAGTCCATCTCATAACTGTAGTTTGTATTACATTTTACAATATCTATAGTAATGTTTGTTGCACTTTTGTTATCTGTTTTTTTATAGATTTCTGGGTTTATTAATGTGATAATAGTCTGTTATGAAATTTTATGGACAAGGTTAATCAGGTCATTAGGTTATCTCGCTCTGATTGGTTGGTACATTTTGTTAATAAAAATCATGAGGTCGACTGAAGAATTTAAGAGAATTGTCATTGTTGTTTTTTTAAGTGAATGTTGAAAATTTAGATTCAAGTTTCGCGATTAGCGGGATGTGAACTAGACTTAAAATATCTTTGGAAGGATGCGAATCATAATCTGGTCATTCGCGAATTGTTTGAATTTGACTTGTAAACGATATGGCAAAAGGGACAGAATGATAATTAGGTCTCTGGCTTTCTGAATCTTTCATGAGTCAAATTTTATATTCTGGTTATTAAAACGAAAGTTGTAAATAATTTTGGTATTGCAGAGTTGTTACGTTCTATAGACACCACGATTATTTTCTTTCGAAAGAATCGAGTCCACGTCGCGACTATAGTTAGCGTCTATGAGACTCAAGTGGAGTCCTTTGATAACGATCTGACAAAACTGAAAAGAGGGACCGAACAAGATCCGCAAAAACTCGTAAACGCCAATCAACGCGGAAGGAATAATAATCTTAATGCAGACCCGAAAAGTGACAAGATTGCAAAAGATGCTATAAATGCACCGAAGTCAAGCAATAGTAAAAATCCAAGCTTTGTCGTCCCAGATTGACCAAGAATTTCTTAAGAAAATAGGCACCATGTCGCGCTTAAAAAAATCATAAAATGCATGGGATAACTTCCCACGATAGCGTTATCTAAAATCGAAGTCGCGACTGATAATGATTGCCCTGCACGCAAAACTAGTTATGTATGATAACCGTTTATCTAGCCATATTTTCCGCGAGAATAACAGAATTTGTCATTCGTCTGGAGCAATCTTACCTCTTTAAAGAAAAATATAAATCATTTCTTTTCTTCTCGAAACCCCTCTAACGATGCACTTTAAATTAACAACGATAGAACTCTATAAAAATCATAAATCTCGCGTAATATTGCAATTAACTATTGCACCTAAACAAAGGGCACTACATCCTTTTTTCGAAGTATAAATAGAGGTCTCGCGGAAGCGCAGAGCGCCAGTACAAAATCAGTCTACCTCAGTTCACGTCGAAAATCAGACTACCTCAGTCAGTGAAAACTCGCGCTCCCGCGAACCCCAGAGTTTATGTCAGCTCGCATATTTTAGTGCATATAAAATTGTGGGCAACATCATTATTGGAGTCACCCAATAAGTCACTGGCCACTGCGATTGTCCTAGCGCTCTTCCGTGGACAGCGGGCTTCGCTCTTCAATATACATCTACCCGAGATCTCATGGACTAAGCAGCTAATAGTAAGTTGGCCTTCCATTTCTTCTAATTTACCCACACATCTCCCCCCAATAAAAACAAACACATATATATATATATATATATATGTATGCGACTGCGTTTATGTCACGATTATGCAATTTAACACCACGCATATACATAATTACAAATATCATTTTGTTTTGCCGCAACCTACTGCGCGGGGGTGAATCTTATCTCAGTGGCGTGCAACCCATTCCGGATATCC
>NW_017259201.1:234710-314048 GCF_001594045.1 Atta colombica
TTAAAAAATGGAGATGAATCCCTTATGTGAGAAAGAGTAGACGGAATCGTCCGCATAGTCACAAGTGTCCCGTCATAACCAACCAACGACAGCTTCATCGAGATCTCGTATTTGCTAGTTTCCGATCACTCGCCACTAGACCTCAATTATCTCCCCGTCATCGATCTCGCCATTCAGAAAATCCTGAACTATTCTTCTCCTTCCCCTCTTGAGGAACGATTCCCTCTCCCACCTCTTCTCGAAGGATTTCCTCTCCTTCCGGCTTTTTAGATTGTATTCTTTCCCCTCCAATGGAGAGGACAGAATAATTAGAATCTACATTCTTGGAAACTCTACTCTTTACACTGTCCTCTACAAACATCTTATCCCGATGCTCCTACACCATCTTCTTCACTTCCAATAACCCAATAACCTTATTTCCTCTTCTCATACACACACACACACGTACACGCACATACTTACACACTCACACCTCCATAGCTAAACTCATATTAACTCGGTCATATTAAACAAATAGCTTGTAATCACACCAATAATAGCAAATTTTTTTTATATTTATATAAATATATGTATAATTATTCACTATAAATCTAAATTTTCTTTTTAATAAATGTAAATTGTTATACTATAAATGAAAATTCCCCGTTTATTTAAATCACCACTCGCATTTCTTTTCCTCTACTTGAGATCGCACGAGATCCAATCCCAGGTCAAAAGGATTAAATTCCTTGATCCAAAAAGTAGAACCGACGTTCGCACTATCCATCGGAACAGGTGTCATAGCGTCCCTTCGTGACGTTGATTCATATTCCGGAACCGAAAAAATACGACTCACAGATATTCGCCTCCGCGTATACCTATGAGATTGAGTTAGCAGTCCTTTCATACCTTTTCCATTCTTCCTCATCGTCTCTTCGATTAAATTTCCAAGAGTTTGGACGTAACAAAGTCTTAACAATAATTTTGGGTTATGTTCAAAGATTTTTGAAGGATCGTTAGAATGAGGAAATAAAAGGTCAATCGCATGGAGGTTATCGCATGAAGGATCAGCTATTCGAGGGATATAGAGATATGCCACGTTAAGTTATGGACGTGCGATGCCATTACTGCCGCGTGCCGCGACAGTATACAGCCAAGCCGTGTTTGGCTTAGAAAAGGGACATGATTGTGATTTATATTAAAGTCATGCGAATGTGCTTGAATGTCGCGAACGATAATTTGAAGTCGTTAATTAATTATGACCAACTACGAATACACGAACGTGGAAGGTACCGCACAACCTCGTTGTATTATATCTGATCAGAAGCATTCGATCGAAACGATTGTAAGTGAATCGTGTAAGTGTATGTACTACTTGCAAGTAAACTTGTAAATAGTATCACGTACACATATTTCGTTGTTATTTACGAGATATATTTCCTCTGCAACCTCTTCCTTTAAATCACTCGTAGAGGGAAAGTTTCATTAAGAAGATTCGATAGCCTTGGGACACGAATCGTTATTAAAATTATATAGAAGCCTGAAGGACGTCTTTAATTGAGAAGATCCTATACGAGAGACTTATACCAGGAGTACAAGTATGAAATGACGATTTGAGAAACAGATGGCGCACCAATGCAGTGTGAACTACAAAGATTTAACATTATACGCTATTTTATTGTATCATCAACAAGTGTCAAACGCGCAAAGTGATTTGATTGAAAAGTATTTGCATAATATTATGTTGCTGTGTTTAATATGACGAAATTTGTATCAAATAAGGAACATTTGTGGACAGCATTAATTTTTTGTTTTCATTTGAAGAAAACTGCTGTGGAATCATATCGATTACTTGGAGAAGCTTATGGTGAATATGTTCCATCGCAAAAAACATGTGAACGATGGTTTCAGCGTTTCAAAATTGGAGATTTCGATGTTGCAGACAAGAAACACGGAAAACCGTCCAAAAAGTACGAAGACGGAATTACAAACATTGCTGGATGAAGATGATTCACAAACACAAAAACAATTCGCAGAGCAATTGAGCGTTAGTCAACAAGCTGTTTCCAATCGCCTACGAGAGATGGGAAAGATTCAGAAAATCGGCAGATGGATGCCACATGAATTGAACGAGAGACAGATGGAGAGGCGCAAAAACATGTGAAATTTTGCTCGAACGATACAGAAGAAAGTCATTCTTGCATTGTATCGTTACTGGGGATGAAAAGTGGAGTTTTTTTTGAGAATTCCAAGCGCAAAAAATCATGGATCCAGGCGCACCATCCACATCGATCGCAAGACCAAATCGCTTTGGCAGGAAGATGATGTTCTGTGTTGGATGGGACTAGAAGGGTGTGGTCTATTATGAGCTATTGAAGCCTGGCGAAACGGTTAATACCAAACGCTATCAATAACAATTGATCGATTTGAACTATTCGCTGCTTAAAAAACTGCCTAAACAATATATCAAGGTCAAAATCATCGGAGGAGGTTATCGAAGGTCATCCTTATTTTATATAATTATTCATCAATTGATTCATCTTATTATTCTGTTTATAAAAGTATTAAGATATGATTATCAGGAAATTAATAGCTTATAAGATATTTAATATTTTATTTTGTCAAAATGGCCAATATTGAGTATAAAATATTTTATAAACTAATTGATTTTTTGATAGTTTCACTTTAATAATTTTATATGCAAAATAATCAGAGGAATCATATTATGTTAAAAAAAAAACCACAATTTCATTTAAAAGAGTGAGTACCTCCAGATGACTTCATAAATTTTTTTCGAAAATTACTTTAATTTATGATCCTGTGGCTAACTATTGTTTTATCACTATTTTATGTACTGAAGAGGATCCGAAGCGAGTCAAAACATTTACCACTTTTGATTGATGATAATAAAGAATTGATCGCACACCAATATTCTGTATTGGCCTATACTGGCATTTACACATCACTAGATTTAATCTTTGGGTCTATTGTAATTACTTTTGTTTTAATTTAATCTATATTTACATCCTTTCAGACCGTACAACTTTCATCTAAAACAGTTTTTCTTATCTTTATTTTTTAAGCTATTCGACCCATTACATTTTAAATAAAACACCTTGCATATTATTATTAATAAGTATCATTATAGTGTGATTATTAATTTATATTTAATTAGAACCATGGACATTATTTGGAATAGAAGTATTAGCAACTTTTCATAATTTTTTACATGCAAAAAAGTCCACAGTACCAGATTTACAATTAATGGTGTTACCTTTAGGAGTATCAAAAGATAATGGTTTTTATATTCAAGAAAACAATAGGGATTTCTGATGAAGTATAGAAAGTATATTCTTAATCCTATTGCTTGTGGCCGAGCGTGGTGAATTTTCTCATTTGCTTGTGGTGCGCACTCTGGTTGTACACAGTTACATGGGATCTACAATGTGTTTAACGTCGATTTCGAACGACGAAATGTTATTAAAAAAGTTTTCTTGGCAAAGATACTCTCTGTATTGTTGTTTCCTTCTGAAAAGAGAAACGAGCGGCTAAAAATGAAAATATTTTGGTTGTATCTGGAATCGAATCCGAGAGCTGTAGTTTAACAGACGCTGTTTGCTTTGCCACACTCGCTTTCCGAATATAATATATAATAAAAAATATATAATAAAAAATCCAAAGAATTGAATCACGTTTTATTTGAATGTATATAAAATTTATTGTAATTGATGTATAGATTTTTTTATTCATGTTAAAGTAAAGCTTCATAATATAGATATAATTTGTGGATTTTATAATTCTAATAATGAACTGAACTAAACATCTCTGTTCCACATAGTTTTCATTAATTTTCATAAAGAATAAAGTAGAACTTCTCAATCTCAAACATTTAAATTTATAAACATAACATAAGTGTTATATTAATAACATAAGTGTTATATTAATTAAAAGAAAAAAATAAATTTGGTTCATTTCTCTCGAAAGGAGACATGACCAGTTAGGGAGATTTGACCATACTCAAATAAATTTATAGAAAAAGTAAAAAAGACATATTTTAATTTACATTGAGAACAAATTTTAAACATTAAAATCACATATAATGCTTTGAACTTTGTGAACAAAATCAACAAAAACTAAAACTGAACTAAACATCTCTGTTCCACATAGTTTTCATTAATTTTCATAAAGAATAAAGTAGAACTTCTCAATCTCAAACATATAAATTAATAAAATTAATAGTCATTTTGATATCATTTTGAAAATTATTTATACACTAAATAGAAATTTCTAGAAATAATAATAATAATTAAATAGCTCATCTATCTTGCATACAAAGCAATATCTGTTTTCATCTCAATCTTTTTCTCATTATCATTACACTAAACTTCAACTTCTCTCTCTCTCTCTCTCTCTCTCTCTCTCTCTCTCTGTTTCACTATCATTTGACTGAAGAATTTTTCTTTTTATCGTTTGCTTCTTTGATTTATTTATTTTCTGAGATTTCTTTAGCTTCTTTTTTTTATTCTTTTATGTTTTAGGATTGCGATCATTCTTTTTCGGTGTTTTTGTTAATATTTTAATTTTTTCAGACTGACGACCAGATTCTTTCCCTGCAGAATTATTTTATAACCAGCTTTTTGGTAACTCCTTCGAATTAATTTGTGTATAGGTATTCACATGCGAATTTCATGGCGATCATTCTGATTAAACTATAGTTCATTTTACTATAAGTTATCAAGTAATTAATTAATAATTTTTCTTCTTGTAGTGTAAAAATTAGAAAACCTTTGTATTGTCTTTCCTTGGTTTTTATTTTTTCCAATTTGTTTCTCTTACATATCTGTGTAATGTAGTTCTATTATATTTATTATATTATACTTGATTGCAACTTTTCTTATAGACATGCTTTTTTAATATCTTCTAACGCATTCTTCAGCATCTATTCACTAAATTTATATTCGGATGATATTCTCTTTTGATTTGTATCAAAAGGGCATCTTGTCCTTAAGAACTAAAAAAAAAAGTTGAAATTAGAATGACAAAAATCTTGACGAATAGAAGAGACAGTAAGTCACTGACTTAGTGACACTGTCTGAGAGAGTTGACCCTGGCCTCCTTACTTTGAGTGAACCACTCAATATCCTACACGGTACCTTCTATACTTTGATACAATTTTGCAGGAAAAGTAAAAATGATAAACTAAAACCACTAACATTACCTCAAATTACAATAATATATGGTATAACGTATAATGCTTTTACAAACCTTGATATATAAAAGTGTCACGATAAAATAAAACAAACATATTTTTATTCACTCTGAGCACGTTAAACACGTTCGGGTCACTCACCCGAAACGCATTGCGAAGCAATGTCATGTTGTCACGTGACATACGTAGCAGCTGATGTCACGCACGTCGTTTCTTGACAACCACGCACTTGTAGCGAAATTCGAATGAGATATTTGAAATAGTTCAACTTTCTCCCGTATGATTCAAGTTTTCAAACTCCCCATATATAGTCAAATAAAAATAAATACATTATGAATTGTTTAACTTGAAATTAAAAAGAGTTCACACATACATATACACATTTTTCTGAAGGCAAAAAGCTTTTAATTTTCTTTTAGGTCTATAATAAATATTTTGCTCCATTTTCACATCAAAATACAATAACAATTGCACCTGTCTTATTACATCCTAAAAGTAGTGGAGAATTATGATTGCAAAGCAGCAATTCTTTTGACAAACCGCTGATTGATCCAAAATATTTATCAAAGGAAGATGATATTGATACTCTCATAGAAGGTAACTAAGATGCTATATTATAGGACTATATATCAAACATTTGTACAACAATATTTTATATATAGCATGAATATTTTAGGTTTGTATTTTGTAAAAAAATTTTTGAACACGACTATTATGAGAATCCATGGTGCATCTCTTAATAGAAGGTCATTTCCTGGTTGCGAGAACCATGTATTTGACACTAGGAAATATTGGAAATATTATATAAAACATTTACTGACATCTTATCATCCAGCATTTAAGTAATTATGAAATTATAGTTAAAAATAAAAGAGTATATATTATAATCATAATTCCTTCTTATACTCAATTCTTATTGTATAGGAAGGAATTATGATTACAATATATACTTTGATAAACAAAGATTAATGAAGCAAATAAGGATTTTTCTTATAAGTTTTACGATATTTTCATTTTAAGAAAATTTAATTCTTATATCTTTTATGTAGAGTATTCAGTGTAGTCCACATGATTTTTTGAAGAATATATATTTATGCGTTGATTTGCATTTGGTCCTTTGTTTCTGTTTACCTCCCATTTCTACGAGAACATTGCAATAGTCTTTCATTATTAATAGATATTTATAATACATATTTATGTGTCAGAATCAATAAAAATGACATTTTCGATAGTGCGAATTCAGCTTGAACTTTTATTATACAATATTATGGAAAAAATTTGTAGGGTGTTATTCAAAAAATTCAAACTGATTTTTTTTAAAAGCTTTTTAAAATTTTTTAATATGTATTGTAGCTTAAATGAATATTCATCTTTCAACCACTATTTTTAATCCACTATCGAATAGTGTAAAATACAAACCTAAAATATTCATGCTATATATAAAATATTGTTGTACAAATATTTGATATATATATATATATATATACTGTATATATTCTCATTAACAGAAAAGAAGTCGCCATGAATAAGATGTAACGTAAGATTTCATACTCGGCATTGTACACGCCCTCTGCACGGCGCAACTAGCTTGGAGATAAAAGAGAATATCGATAGTAGCGCCCTCTAAACCTAATGATACAAGAACTCAAACACTACAATTATGATTTATATAAACAAATTTTATTATTTTAACTTATATTCAAATTGTTTGCCTCCTGCAACACAAAATTCTGCTCTTTTTAACAAAATACTATGCATTGTAATTATTATCACCTTGCTCTAAAGTTATATGATCTGCATCCTATTCTTTCTTGAAGATTTTTGAATATTATTTATTGATGTTTGATATATAAAGCGTTCCCATAAAAAAACTCCATTGGAGAGAAATCCGTGAACGTGCCGATCATTGTACTGATCCATATGTACTTATAACATAATTTCGAAAGATATCCTGAAGATAATTTTAAATTATTTGTGCATTATGAGTTGAGTAACCATCCATAGATTGATTTAAAAATAAAAGTTTTTTTGTTTACATAGTCTTTTTTATTAATGAATATTTATAAACAATAAGAATTTTATTAGATCGTACATATGTGAGAATACAACCAATAAGAAATAGAATTAAAGGTTTATGGCTGAAGCTAGATTTTTAATGATTAAATAATTCAATGTGAATTATGTATGTATATAGTATATACATGTATATACTATATACATATTTATATGTATGTACATACATACATACATACATACATTGTATATTTATTTCGACGCCTAAGTCATAAAAGATGCTACATCGAGAGAAACACGAAGAAAGGTCTATAAAAAAAATTATGAAGGTCTGTTTTATACAAGGCATGAAGATTGATCTATGTCGGAACGCATGCGAAATACAATTTCTATCGAGAAAAGTGTAAAATATGGTAAGTCGTATGAAATTGAAGAAGGATTTACGTAATGCAATATATATTACTTATAAATTTTGTGATATGTATGATTTTATGATGGATGGAATTCAAATAATAACCTTTCTTTTTTTTCTTATTATTATTCGAAATTTACGTGTATGGAAGAAATTAATGTGCTTGAAGCTATGCTTAGTGCATTCTGATGATGTATTAGAAAGATGTAAGTTTTATAGAGGAAATAGATCGAGTGTAAAATATATAAGGGGTGATAAAATATCATATTATATAATAAAAGAATTGATAGGCTGCAAAGAATAAATCGAAGAATGATAATGCCTATGAGAGCCGAACACTGGATGAATACGCATGTAATGAATTTATTCAGTTAATATATAATATACATTAATATTGGGTGTGAGAAAAAGTTCGTGGCGTTTTTCCCGCTAGATGGCATTAAATGCTCAGCAGTCGACAACTATTAACATGCGTTTAAAAAATGACATTTTAATCTTTGTTTTAAAAAAGATTGAAATCGGTGAAGTGGATCAAAAGTTATTTTATTTTAAAAATGGAAATAAATAAGGAAAAAATTCGCTACATTTTGCAGTATCACTATGAAAAGCAAGAATGCACACAGGCTTGTGAAAAAATTTGCGCTATTTATGGTGAAGGTACTCTATCAAAATCAGCAGCACGGAAATGGTTCGCTCGCTTTCGTGCTGAAAATTTCAATGTGAAAGATGAACCTCGCTCCAGTCGACTAATCACTGAAAAGTCCGATGAAATCATAATAAAAGTCGAGCGTGATAAGCATGTGAGCACTGTGGAGATTGCGAGGGAACTAGGTATCGATCACAAAACAGTTTTAAATCACTTACACAAAGCTATAAAAAAAGAAGCTCGATGTTTGGGTTCCTCACGAGTAGAGTATTAAGAACATGATGGACCGAATTAACATTTGTGATACGTTACTGAAACGGAATGAAATTGAGCCATTTCTGAAGAGAATGATAGTGATGAAAAATGGATCACCTACGACAATTCAATTAGAAAAAGATCGTGGATAAAGAAAGGAGAGAAGGCGCAAGCAATCGCAAAATCTGGATTGACGAGGAAGAAGGTGATGTTGTGTGTGTGTGTGGTGGGACTGAAAGGGAATCGTTCACTATGAACTGTTATCGTCCAATCAAACAATTAATTCCGAACTCTACTGTGAATAACTGTAGAGATTATAACAAGCAATTGAAAGGAAGTGGCCAGAATTAATCAATAGGAGAGGTGTCGTCTTCCGACAACTCTCGATCACATACATCTTTGATGACTCGGCAAAAATTGCGAGAGCTTGGCTGGGAAGTTTTAATGCATCCACCGTATAGTCCTGACATAGCACCCTCAGATTATCATTTGTTTAGGTCTCTGCAGAACTCTCTTAATGGTGTAAAGCTAGCTTCAAAAGAGGCCTATGAAAATCACTTGAAGCAGTTTTTCGAAAACCACAGAAGTTCTGTCGCGATGGAATTATAGCTCTGCCCCAAAAATGGCAAAATTATAGAAAATAATGGAGCATATTTGGTTTAAATAAATTGATTTCAATACTCTAAGAAAAACACTTTAATTTTACTAAAAAATCGCCACGAACTTTTTCCCATACCCAATACGTTTCGATTTTTTTTTCTATTGCATATCCTTCTCAAGATTGCAAAATAATCATTAAAATACAATTAAAAATTATTGGTCATAGACTTAAAAATTGAAATTAAAAAACTGAATTATGCGAAACATGTCGTCTTGTGAGATGTAGACGTAAGGAAATGATATCCAAACGTATTTTTATTATAATTATCAAGTTATCTATGATAAATTATTTGAACCGAATTAAACAGACATATACAATAAATAATCAGTCATAAAATATTAAACTTACATAATAAATGCAGAGACAATGTCGCTCAGAGAAAATGTCAATTCTTTTTTTGTTCTCATGTGACTGACGCAACCAAAAACTAAACAATATATAATATGTTGACAAAGATGGTAAAGAGAGGAAAGCATAAAGTCCTTGTAAATAGATTAGAATATAGCATCGAGAGATTTCATGTCATTTTTATTATTTAAGCCATTTATTTGTTTCTTTGTGAAAATCATTTCAGACATCAACTTTTTATGTAAAAAGTCTTCTTTATCTAAAATATTTATGTTCTCTAAAATTCATGTGAGAAATCAAGAAATCTATATGCAATTATAATAACTGAATGTCGTGTTCTAATTAATGTGGTTTTTATGTTCTTTAATGCGTGCTTTTAAATTCTACCTTTTGTCTCACGTATGGCTTATTGTAATCCTTGCAATTTATTCTATATATGATGTTTAAATGAGGCAGAGCGGGGAACTCCTTTTAAACGCGAATGAATTTCTTTAATTTATTTATATGCCATGCTTATATATAAGAACTTTGATTAAAAAGACATTTAATTTTTTCTAAAATCTTAAACTTGATTGAAGGCCCAACTCTTTTCGACTCTTATTGGGTCATCTTCAATGTAAATTTGACAAAATTTCAATGTGTAAATATATATCACTGAATATATATACTGATCACTTACTATTTCGCCAATATAATAAATATAAATGTCTGTTGTATTTAACTGAATACTCAAATGAATTACATTATCTGAAATATAAGATAACCGGATTCAATTTGGACACCTTAAGTTTTAAGAATTTTTTAGGTTTTTTTTACTGAAGTTGAAATTGAAAATCAATGGTCCTATTCGAAAGAGGAAACATTTCTGAACGTTTAAAAATAATATGAGTCATAATCATGTATTCATATAGATGCAGCAGCGATTTAAATAAAAAGTATAATTTGGACCACCTTAGCAAAATTTGTACTCAATGTGAACTACGTATATAATTTTTCTTTTTCTTTATAAAAATGTTAAAAATATGGAATGTAAAATAATCTGATGTCATTTTTATAAGTTTATAATTTTATTGCACAAATCTATTGTATAAATATTTCTTTTAGAAATATTTAGTAACTTAAATATTGAATATATATTACTATTTCTTCTTGAAACTATGCTTGTGGATCTGCTCGCAATTCCGACAAGTAAAAGACTCTTTATCATTTTTAGTTAATTCTACACAATCTCCATGAACATATTTCTAACAAATATCACAGTTACGCATATCTTTCATTATGTCTTCCTGGCATATTTCATAGAATCATGATTCTTTCGCTTTTGAGATTCGTGTTTTTTTGTCGCTTTCTGGGATGCTTTTTGGGCTACTTTTTTGGTTGCTTGAGGTGAAACAACTGAAGCTATTGCTTTTTTTGTACAGGTAAATAATTTTTTCTGCAAGAAAATACCTCGATTGTTGATAGCTGGATTTTCGGTTCGTAATTCTCAATTTTCTTCTTGGAATAATTTTTTTGAAAGGTATCTGTTCTGTATCGCTCTCGAGTTCGTTATATGCTGAAGGAATTTCATTGAGAAACGTTAAGTGAATTTCATCAAGAATTGCAGTCTCTATTAGATCCTCTTCGTTATTAGAAAACTAAGTATTAAAACTAATATTAATTTTTTTTTTTAATATTAGTTTTAATACTAGTTTTTTTTACAACTTTGCTTTCGCCGTTTTTTTTCCGAAATTCGAGGCTTTATTGTAAAAAACTGGTTATACATTTATGATTCAAAGTATCGTCCATCGTTGGCCACTACTTTCTCCCATCTTTCGGGTAGCGTACGAATCCCGCGTCGAAAAAACTGGTCTTTTGAGGCTATCCACGAATCGATCCAATTTTTTACTTCTTCATAAGACCGGAAGTGCTGGTCAGCCAGGCCGTGTGCCATTGATCGAAACAAGTGATAGTCAGAAGGAGCAACGTCTGGAGAATATGGCGGGTGGGGTAGGACTTCCCATTTCAACGTTTCCAAGTATGTCTTAACCACTTTTGCAACATGGGGTCGAGCATTGTCATGCTGCAAAATCACTTTATCGTGTCTCTTGTTGTATTGCGGCCGTTTGTCTTTCAATGCTCGACTCAAACGCATCAATTGCATTCGATACCGATCGCCTGTGTTTTGTTTCAGTCGGTTTAACAGTTCATAATACACTATGGCGAGCTGGTTCCACCAAATACAGAGCATGACCTGGAGCCGTGAATATTCGGTTTGGCCGTCGACGTGGAAGCATGGCCGGGAACTCTCCATGATTTTCTGCGCTTGGGATTATCGTAATGAACCCATTTTTCGTCCCCAGTCACAATGCGATGCAGAAATCCCTTCCGTCTTTGCCTTTCAAGCAGCTGTTCACAAGCAAACAAAACGCCGTTCAACATCTCTCGGCTTCAATTCGTACGGCACCCAATTTCCTTGCTTCTGAATCATTCGCTTGTTGAGTCACTCCCAATGATCGTGCCAATTCTTCTTGATTTTGACATGAGTCTTGCTCAAGTAATGCCTCCAATTCTGCATCTTCGAAAATCTTCTCTCTTTCACTGCTATGCCGGCCTTCGACGTCAATATCACCGTTCTTGAAGCGTTGAAATCACTCACGACACGTTCTTTCACTAATAGCGGCCTCACCATAAGTATTTGAGAGCATTCGATGAGCCTCAGCCGCAGATTTCTTCATATTGAAGCAAAAAATTAAAACCTCCCGCAAATGACGAGAATTTGGCTCGTAAACTGACATTTTCAAGCAATCGAGAATAACTTTATGATGCAGACACAAATCGACTAATATTTCTATGGGGTTATGTTGACAGATGCCCAAGTTTATTGTATGACGTCTATGATCTATTTATTTCGACCACCACTTACCGCTAAAGCCATCTATAGGAAAATGGCGGAAGCAAAATTGTACACCTAATATAACGAGAGACACGATAAAGTGATTTTGCAGCAAGACAATGCTCGACCCCATCGACAATGTTGCGAAAGTGGTCAAGACATACTTGGAAACGTTGAAATGGGAAGTCCTACCCCACCCGCCGTATTCTCCAGACGTTGTTCCCTCTGACTATCACTTGTTTCGACCAATGGCACACGGCCTGGCTGACCAGCACTTCCGGTCTTATGAAGAAGTAAAAAATTGGATCGATTCGTAGATAGCCTCAAAAGACCAGACCAGAAAAGATGACCAGTTTTTTCGACGCGGGATTCGTACGCTACCCGAAAGATGGGAGAAAGTAGTAGCCAACGATGGACAATACTTTGAATCATAAATGTATAACCAGTTTTTTACAATAAAGCCTCGAATTTCGAAAAAAAACGGCGGAAGCAAAGTTGTACACTTAATAAATGAACTTACTATCTCTTGCACGCCTCATCCTGTTGAATTGGAACATAATAGTTCATGGCTTGAGATAATATATTTTCTCGGAGTACTTATAATTAGCAATAGCTGTCTGAACTCTGTTGAAACTCTCTGAACAACTGATAACGTTGTCCGGAGCTCTTCTTTTAAACAGTGTTCCCTTCTTAATTTTTTTTTATACTTTACTGGAGGGGATTTTTTTTATATACGTTACATTTTGAAGAAGTTGCGACGTGGTCGAATAATACCAAATAGACATCATAAGAATGCACTCTAACTATTGGAACTCTTTTATCTAAGGAATCGGTGCCAACGAAAATAAAGTCTGTCCGCTCCTATTCTCTTTTCAAAAATGAATTTCGGAAAAAAAAATTAAAACATATTTAAAAAGAAATCTTATATTTCATTTTTTAAACTTGATACATTTCTTTCAGGCATTGCGACTACCAGTATATTTTAAACACATTTTGTAACGCACAATTCTTATTTTCTACATCGTACAAAATTAATAATATTCAGATTATGTAAAGAATCTATATCTTCGTAATCAGCATTCATGATCTCAATGGTCAAGTTATCACTATTGAGTACATCAGCCAACTATCGTATATCGCGTTTTTTAAATCCTTTAATGTATATGAGAGCCTTATTGTCATCATTCTCTTCCACACCAATTATTATAACCATTGTAATTAGGTGTTTCACCTACATAGTAGGAAACTACACTGTACGGAATCATCCTGTCTTCCCATTGCAATCCATGGTGACAAGCATTCAGTGAAGAAGTGCAGTCCTTCTCGGATTTTGTCAAGAAATTCCATGGTATGGGACATGTAAAAATGTTATGAAAGAATAGTTCCGTTTCACAACATCTTCCTTCACGATAAATTTCCTTCCAACAATAAATCCTTGTACAAGCAATCAAATTAGGCATGCATTAAAAAAGCGTGTTTTCCTTATATCATTGTATTTAACGATATTTCAAAAAGAGATTTTAATTGTCATGCTTATTGAATGTAAGTAGACAAAAAATGAAGACTTACTTATAATATTGTTATATTAGAGATTCTTTAAATTAATGCTTTATAAATATGTAAGCTATGATGTAATTTTTTATTATTGAAACGATTACAACATGACATCTTTCAACGCGATCCGAGTTTCTTTCATTTAATCCGAAGAATTTGTTACGTCTATATTTTAACATTAATAAGTTTCGCATTAAATATATTACAGATATGATGCATCTTCAAATTTTAATAAAAAAATATGTAATTCTAGATGAGTTGTTGTATGAGTAAGTATAAAATGCTAAAACGAATAATATGTTTTAATGTTTCCGTGCAAACGTTCACTGCCGAAATATAAGTTATCTTGAAGAATTCATTTCTCGTGTAAATTTAATGTTAAAAATGTTGTGAATTCTTTTTAAAGATGTAAGAGCAATATCGTTGGTCAATCTAAACTGTTAAAAAATAAATACATTATTTCTTCGAATGCTCTTGCATCTATGTTTATTGTTATAATACCAATTCATTGTTTAATAACAATAATCATTTATTGTTATAATAGAAAATTAAATTGCTTCAAAGTATAGTTCTGTTTCATTATTGCGATCAATAACAAGCTTTCTACAGATACAAATTCACGACATTAGCTATACAGTTTTTAAATTTATTTCATATAATTATACATTATTAATTTAGTTTTTTTTTCTTATACATTTATCTTTATAATATTTAATTGCTTTTTTAATTACAAGAAATATTAATTTTTTTCATAAAAGATTTTTTTGTTTCTGATGTAAAATGCTTATAAGTAAAGCTTCAACAAGAAATACCACACATACACACATACACACACACGCACGCGCACACACGCACGCGCACACACACACACAATATATACTACATGGGTTGAAAAGGGTTCCCTGGATTTTTAATGAAAACAAGCGTTTTTTGGGCAAAGTTATATTTATTCCCCAACATAGTTGCCTTCGATACACTTGGTATAGCGATTTTCCAACATTTCGATGCCCTTTCTGTAGTACGAAATGTCCAAGCCTTCGAAATACTTGGTTTCCGCGATGACTTCCTCATTCACTTTTCAGCCCATGTAGTACATTATAAACCCTATTAAAAATTTCTTTAATTAGATAAATAAATTTTTCATTCCAGTTATGTAAAAGAAATTCTATATTCGATCAAAGCTGATATTATTGCCTGAATATTTCATTGTGAATTTATATACATACATAAACATATATATGTACATAAACAATTTTGTAAAATGCGCAATAAAGTCATTCTTGAAACATACTCATGGAACTACAGTATTATTATAAAATTATGTATTATAATTGTGTATTTATATTTTCCTTTAAAAAAATGATATTCATTCACTAGCTGTTGATCAAACGGATGTTCATTTACTTATACTCTACTAATCATTGACGGCAAATATTGCTGAAGTCGGCACGCTTGACTTATGCGAAATTGCAAAATTATGTTTCTACATATTCAACAGAGTTGAATAATCTAACCGCAAAACATATTGTGTCGCTTTTACGTACAAAAAAATTTTTATATTTCACTTATGCAAAATCTAATGTGGTCACAACTGCGGTACATCGACATCTCACCGAGAACTTATGCACTTTTATCTGTGAAACTTAAATCATCAAACGAAAAAAATGCTTTACCATTATTCATAAAAGATTTTTTGTTTCTGATGTAAAATGCTATTATGTCACACCCACTAACTCATATTGATAGTATTAGTGAACTACAATCGAAACATCTATGACAATTATCACACATATATCAAATCATCGTCGAATCACTATCAAAAACATTTTTCGAATCAATGTCATGTGAAACATCTATTAATGTAAACTATAAAGGAAAATTAAACTTTTTCTGATTGTTGTTACATCACGTCGTTGTTGAAATTTTCTTCGGTTTTGAGTCAATGTATTTAAGCAATTTACCCGAGGATCGGAGATCAAGTTGTGCAATAAGAATGTTCACTGAGAAGTATTGAATAATTATTCGGAAGGGTAATCTTGAACCCAATGTCAAAAATATTATGGAGCTTATAAGTGAATCTATGTGGATTAGCTTTTCGAATGTCCTTGTAGTTATGAAACGTGAGATTGATCTCCAATTTCTCGAGAGTATATACGCGTTCGCAAGTTGAATCTGCCAGTTTGTTTTGATTTAATAACTGCGTTAATTTTTGGAAATAAAGGAAAGGATCGTGATTTGAAATGAGAACTGATTTTATTTGAAATTTTAATCTCTTCTCTCGTTGTCTTCGTCTGCCTTTAGAAGGCATGGAGGTAATACTAAATATATAATTATCAATGTTCCGAAGACCTGCCATAAGACGGGGGCCACGCTATTGGCAACGACAACAACTCCTCGGATATTCATGCATATGTATTTGTAATTGAATGAGAACGCAGAGCAGAGATTTAGATTTCAGCCGATTCAATTCAGTATTTTCGTTTAATAAGAAAAATAGAACAATGCGAAAAGAAAAATATACGAGTGTGCTTTCTAGCGAAGGGCGAGAGTAGTTTTTACCTTGATCTAACTAATTTCCGACTATACTGGATAGATTTCTACTTCTGCCTTTCGAATGAATTGAATGAAATGACTGCAATGACTGTATGTTTTTGCTTTTAGCAGTTCCTTTTATATTTTGGAAATGAATGGAAATGTCCTTTCAGGATTAATCAATAAGTTGACTCCTCAAGGTTTGGTAGAATTTATACTCGCGCTTGTTTCTTTATGATACGGCAACAAGGCTCTGCGTAAGCCTACTCCCCACTTAAAGTTTAATCTTAATAGGTAATAGTGAGTTTTAATAATTTTAATTAATAGGTAATTGAAAGTTTTAATAATTTAATAAAAATTCGGTCTTCCTTAACTAATATCTTTATGCGAGGCTAATCTACTTTTGAATCATACCAGATATGTAAATATGAAATCGGAATTTACCAATAGGCCATAGCTGTCAATGTAGTTGCCGTCAGACGGCGTCATTGACACCATTTCCTTGTTTTGACATCTGAAAGATTTTCAACTCAACAACAATACAAATTTCATATAAAAGTAGTTTGTAATAGCGTTGAACATGTCGAATTTTGTGCCTGGAAACTACGATTTGCGGACAGCATTGATTTTCTATTACCATTTGAAGAAAACTGCAGAATCGCATCGAATGCTTGTCGAAGTTTGCGGTGAGCATGCTCTTGGTAAATAATAGTGCTTTGAGTGGTTTAAAAAATTCAAAAGTGGCGATTTTGATGTGAGAAACGAAGAACGTGGAAAATTAGTTGAAGACAGCGAATTGCAAGCATTGTTGGATGACGCTCAAACTCAACAACAACTCGCGGATCAATTGAATGTGACACGAGAAGCCATCTCCATATGTTTGAAATCCATGGGAAAGATCCAGAAGATGAGAAAATGAGTCTTCCACATGAATTGAATGAAAGACAGCAGGAAAACCGAAAAACGACTTGCGAAATGCTGCTCGCCAGGTACAAAAGAAAGTCATTTCTCCATCGAATTGTGACTGGCGATGAAAAGTGGATATTTTGAGAATCCTAAGCGTAAAAGATCATGGGTAACTTCAGGCGAACCATCGACATCGACTGCAAGGCCAAATCGCTATGGACAGAAGACAATGCTCTGTGTTTGGTGGGATCAGAAAGGTGTGATCTATTATGAGCTGCTAAAACCTGGCGAAACCTGGCGTTAATACTGAACGCTACCGATAACAAATGATCAATTTGAATCAAGCTTTGTGTGAAAAACGGAATATCAAAAAAAGCAACACAAAAATTTTGCTTCATGATAATGCACCATCACACACAGCAAAACTGGTCAAGGAAACGATTGAGGCATTTGGTTGGGAAATACTTTCGCATGCAGCTTACTCACCAGATTTGGCTCCGTCCGATTACTACTTATTTGCATCGATGGGACACGCACTTGCTCAGCAGCGCTTCACTTCTTAGAAGATGTACGAAAATGGCTAGATGACTGGTTTGGCTCAAAAGAGCAACAATTTTTTTGGCGTGGCATCCACAAATTGTCAAACAGGTGAAAAAAATGTATAGCTACCGATGGGCAACACTTCGAATAAAATATTTTTTATCATTTTTATGCAATAAATGTATTTTCTATTAAAAAATTCCGATTTTTACATACCTGGTATATCTAAAATTGGTTTAATTGAAAAAGAAAAAAAGAAGAAAAAGGTATTCGTCCTCGCATTCGGGAAGATTTCTATTTTGTTGTTAATTGCTTAATTGTTAAACGCTAATGTAATATATGTATATTATCATTAATATAATAATAATATATGCTTTTATTTATTATTTTATAAAAACGTTTCTTTGAAAGAGATCGTGGAATATTCTTAGACATTCTTTAGGGTAGATAATCTGTATGACGTATAGAGGTATATAACGTGACCTATTTGTTGGTTTGATTGTTTAAATAAAGGAACTAAATATACCTTCTTAAAAGAGAAAAGGAATTTTCGGTTTTGAAATATAAATAAAATAAAAACGAAATATCAAAACTAAGATGAAATATCAAGAGATTCTTAGAGATAAGATAAAAAAGGGTATATATATGTATATTTATAATAAGGAAAGAGAGGATTTTATCGAGATGTAACATAGAACTTGTTATAATACGTGTTGCATATAATGCAATATTGTCATAACTTGGTACATATCCGTATATGAAGCTATCAACTGTTTTTTGTGTTCGAACAGGAACATTGCATGAAGCTATACCTTGAACTGTGTCAGTATGTAAACAGTATGAGTGAAAAATTAAAATAATTTAAATAAATTTTTACGCCAAAAGTTGTGTTATTAATAAATTTAATGCTTTTTTCACAAAATTTATGATAAAAATTTTATTATAGAATATGAATAAATAGTTCACGCTTTAAATAATATCGAAAATGCAGCAATACATAACAAATACGTGAATCATAATATGCGTCTGTGAACTGTTTCCACACTTCGGTCTTTAGTGTACGATTGAACCATTCGACGATTGTCTGTTCAAAAAAAAAGAAAAGTTCAGAAATACGAAAAGATCTCGATTTAGCAAATTGAGGTTGAGATTTCTGGAAACCCAGTGTGTATATGGTTAAAAATGATGCGATAACGGTTCGATAGATGTTTGATATTGATTCGAAAGATGTTTTTGACAGTGATTCGACGATTGATATATGTTTGATAATTGTCAGATGTTTCGATTATAATTTATTACTATCAACATGTTAATGGGTATATGATATAATAGCATTTTACATCAGAAATAAAAAAATCTTTTATGAATAATAGTAAAGCATTTTTTTGATGATTTAAATTTAAATCTAACAGATAAAAATGCATAAGTTCTTTTCTGTGAGACGTCGATGTACGGCAGTTGACGAAGATCACATTAGATTTTGCATAAGTGTAATATAAAAATTTTTTTCTACATAAAATCGACACAATGTTTTGCGGTTAGATTACTCTGTTGAATACGTAGAAATACAATTTTGCAGTTCCGCATAAGTCAACCATGTCGACTTCAGCAATACTTGTCGCCAATGATTATAAGTAAATGCAACATCCGTTTGATTAACAGCTAATGAATGAATATCATTTTTCAAAGGAACATGTATAAATACACAATTATAATACATAATTTTATAATAACACTATAGTTCCATGAGTATGTTTCAAGAATGAGAAGAACTTTATTGCGCATTTTACAAAATTGTTTATGTACGTATTTATGTATGCATATAAATTCACAACGAAATATTCAGGCAATAATATCAGCTTTGATCGAATATAGAATTTCTTTTACATAATTGATAGAATTAAAAATTGATTTATCTAATTAAAGAAATTTTTAATAGAGTTTATAATGTACTACATGGACTGAAAAGTCCCGGGATTTTTAATGAAAACAAGCGTTTTTTGGATAAAGTTATACTTATTTCTTAACATAGTTGTCTTCGAGAGCGATATAGCTTGGTATAGCGATTTTCCAACATTTCGATGCCCTTTCTGTAGTACGAAAGCCTTCGAAATACGCCTCGGTTTCCGCGATGACTTCGTCATTCGATATGAATCTCTTTCCCTGGAGCCACCGCTTGAGGTTTGGGAACAGATAATAGTCGCTGAGGACCAAGTCTGGAGAATACGGTGGGTGAGCAACTAATTCGAATCGTAATTGATCTAATTTGGCCATCGCTTTCAAGGACGTGTGAGACGATGCGTCATCGTGATGGTATAGAACGAAGACGAAAGTAGCGCCACTTAAACGACTGTAGCTTGTAAACGAATGAACGAAATGTCATGAAACTTCATATATAAACTAGTGATAGATGAACTTCTCGAAATAAATCATGTTCATTTTCTAGTGGCGCCTCTTGTCGAAAAATCCCGGGAATTTTCAGCCCATGTAGTATATATTTTGTGTGTGCGTGTGTGTGCGCGCGTGTGTGCGTGTGCGTGTGTATGTGTGTATGTGTGTGGTATTTCTTGTTGAAGCTTTACTTATAAGCATTTTACATCAGAAACAAAAAAATCTTTTATGAAAAAAATTAATATTTCTTGTAATTAAAAAAGCAATTAAATATTATAAAGATAAATGTATAAGAAAAAAAAACTAAATTAATAATGTACAATTATATGAAATAAATTTAAAAACTGTATAGCTAATGTCGTGAATTTGTATCTGTAGAAAGTTTATTATTAATCGCAATAATGAAACAGAACTATATTTTGAAGCAATTTAATTTTCTATTATAACAATAAATGATTATTGTTATTAAACAATGAATTGGTATTATAACAGTAAATATAGATCATGCAAGAGCATTCGAAGAAATAATGTATTTATTTTTTAACAGTTTAGGTTGACCAACGATATTGCTCTTACATCATTAAAAAGAATTCACAACATTTTTAATTAAATTTACACGAGAAATGAATTCTTCAAGATAATTTATATTTCGGCAGTGAACGTTTGCACGGAAACATTAAAACATATTATTCGTTTTAGCATTTTATACTTATTCATACAACTTATACAATCTAGAATTACATTTTTTTTTTATTACAATTTGAAGATGCATCATATCTGAAATATATTTAATGCGAAACTTATTAATGTTAAAATATAGACGTAACAAATTCTTCGATTAAATGAAAGAAATTCGGATCGCGTTGAAAGATGTCATGTTGTAATCATTTCAATAATAAAAAAATTACATCATAGCTTACATATTTATAAAGCATTAATTTAAAGAATCTAACAATATTATAAGTAAGTCTTCATTTTTTGTCTACTTACATTCAGTAAGCATGACAATATTCAATAACAAAGGGTCACCTCTGGAATCGATTTAAAATCTCTTTTTGAAATATCGTTAAACACAATGATATAAGGAAAACACGCTTTTTTAATGCATGCCTAATTTGATTGCTTGTACAAGGATTTATTATTGGAAGAAAATTTATCGTGAAGGAAGATGTTGTGAAACGGAACCATTCTTTCATAACATTTTTACATGTCCCATACCATGGAATTTCTTGATAAAATCCGAAAAGGACTGCACTTCTTCACTGAGTGCTTGTCACCATGGATTGCAATGGGAAGACAGGATGATTCCGTACAGTATGTAGGTGAAATGCCTAATTACAATGGTTGTAATTGGTGTGGAAGAGAATGATAACAATAAGGCTCTTATATACATTAAAAGATTTAAAAAACGCGATATACGATAGCTGGCTGATATACTCAATAGTGATGACTTGATCATTGAGATCATGAATGCTGATTACGAAGATATAGATTCTTTACGTAATCTGAATATTATTAATTTTGTACGATGTAGAAAACATGTTAAGAATTGTGCGTTACAAAATGTGTTTAAAATATACTGGTGGTCGCAATGCCTGAAAGAAATGTATCAACTTTAAAAAATGAAATATAAGATTTCTTTTTAAATATTAGGTGTACAATTTTGCTTCCGCCGTATTTTTTCCAAAATTCGAGGCTTTATTATAAAAAACTGGTTATACATTTATGATTCAAAGTATTGTCCATCGCTGGCCACTACTTTCTCCCATCTTTCGGGTAGCGTATGAATCCCGCGTCGAAAAAACTGGTCATCTTTTGAAGCTACCCACGAATCGATCCAATTTTTTACTTCTTCATAAGATCGGAAGTGCTGGTCAGCCAGGCCGTGTGCCATTGATCGAAACAAGTAATAGTCAGAGGGAGCAACGTCTGGAGAATACGGCGGGTGGGGTAAGACTTCCCATTTCAACGTTTCCAAGTATGTTTTGACCACTTTCGCAACATGGGGTCGAGCATTGTCATGCTGCAAAATCACTTTATCGTGTCTCTCGTATTGCGGCCGGTATTTGTCTTTCAATGCTCGGCTCAACCGCATCAATTACGTTCGATACCGATCGCCTGTGATTGTTTCAGTCGGTTTTAACAGTTCATAATACACTACGCCGAGCTGGTCCCATCAAATACAGAGCATGACCTTGGACGTCAAAATCACCGTTCTTGAAGCGTTGAAACCACTCACGACACGTTCTTTCACTAATAGCGGCCTCACCATAAGTATTTGAGAGCATTCGATGAGCCTCAGCCGCAGATTTCTTCATATTGAAGCAAAAAATTAAAACCTCCCGCAAATGACGAGAATTTGGTTCGTAAACTGACATTTTCAATCGAGAATAACTTTATGATGCAGACACAAATCGACTAATGTTTCTATGGGGTTATGTTGACAGATGCCCAAGTTTATTGTATGACGTCTATGATCTATTTATTTCGACCACCACTTATCGCTAAAGCCATCTATAGGATAACGGCGGAAGCAAAGTTGTACACCTAATATGTTTTAATTTTCTTTCCCGAAATTCATTTTTGAAAAGAGAATAGGAGCGGACAGATTTTATTTTTGTTGGCGCCGATCCCTTAGATAAAAGAAGTCCAATATCGTTAGAGTGCATTCTTATGATGTCTATTTGGTATCATTCGACCTCATCGCAACTATTCTTCAAAATATAAAAAAATCCCCTCCAGTAAAGTGTAAAAAAAAATTAAGAAGGGAACACTGTTTAAAAGAAGAGCTCCGGACAACGTTATCAGTTGTTCAGAGAGTTTCAACAGAGTTCAGACAGCTATTGCTAATTATAAATTCTCCGAGAAAATATATTATCTCAAGCCGTGAACTATTATGTTCCAATTCAACAGGATGAGGCGTGCAAGAGATAGTAAGTTCATTTAATTTTATAAAACATTTTGCTTATACGTATTATACGTTATGTATTTTTGTAAGATCTATTTACATATTTTCTTTTTTTCAAAGCGCATTTTTTCAAACATCGTCTAGATATCATCTTCGAAACCTCGCTACATATCTCGTATTTTGAGGAAATATGCATTGACATCAACAGCATACAAATTTCTGGATTTTGGGATCTGTATCTCATACAAATTGAGATTGGTGATAATCAAGACAACCCCATGTTCATACCTCTTACGTGGAAGACGTTCATCGGGAAGCATGCAGATATCAAACGATTAATGCAACAGTCCCATCATCATCACCGATTCAAGATCTAAATGTGGAACTTGTTAAAATATGTGATACGAAAACGTAAACTTAACATTATATGGCACATGTTTGTACATGAAACCAAACTGTGCTTTTCTTATTTGAGCTTGAGCAATGTGTTGAACATGTATTCTATGAACTGAGTCAATATACGCATGATGTTAGTAAGAAATTCGAATATTTTGTGTCATTTTATTTTTAAAACAAAATTTATTACTAATAAAAGCGATACTACAAACACTTTGTACAAAATTTATGATAAAAGTTCTATTATAGAATGTAAACTAATAGTCTATGGTTTAGATTATATTGTACATACAGCATTACATAAAATAAATGTACATTTAAATATCCTTTTCTTCTAAAATTATTTTATCCTTAGTGTCTTCGCCACTTCTTCTTCATATTTTCGCAATAATATTGAATTAGTCAATAAGAAAGCGTGATCATTTGTATTACATTAATAAAGAATATTATTATAATTAGTGTTACTAGGTTATATTATTAAAAATTCATGAAAATATTATCATAATTAATTTCTAAGTCGTATCATTTAAAAATCGTAAATATCATATCTATTTATGTCTCATACGACATGAAAGACATTCATCGTGCAAATGTGAGCGATTAATGCATTCAATTGTTTCCTCCTCTTTAATGATTCAAAATTTAATTATGGAATTTGTTAAAATTGTTAATGAATATAATGTAACATTATCATTGCATAGTATGTTCTTGCACATGAAGCTAAGAACCCTTTTTTTTCATGTTTGAAAATTCGTTCGAACGTTGTGTCGCATATGGATACTTTGAACTGTATCAGTAGTATACTCACGGTATTAGAAAAATTTAGTATTTTGTGACTTTTTACACCATAGTTGTTACTAATCAATGCGATGCTGCAAACATTTTACACAAAACTTATGATAAAAATTCTATTATAGAATGTGAATTAATAGTTTACGCGTTAGATATATACTGTATACGTTGCGGTACATGAAAAATAAATGTATATATTAAACATATTACTCAGTCCTCAAAATGATTCCTTCCTATCATTCTTTCCTATTATAACTCTTTTTCTCAACTCCAAGTTAGTAGATAAGAAAGCGCATTTTTGTATTATATTACTAAAAATATTATCATAATTTGTTGCTAAGTTATGTCAAATAAAAATTATAAATATTTATTTAAAAAATTATATTTTAAAAGAAAAAGAGAACGTAAAAGAGAATACAATGGGAGGAAGAGGGAGCGTGAATAATAATAACGCAATGGGACAGAGAGAATTGCATTCTACAACGAGTAGGTAAGAGAAGAATAGGTTGAAGAGAAAAAGAAGAAACAAACTCTTTTTCCCCTGTGACGTCATCTCCCGCTGGACGTCTGTATGCACTTTCCCCTCCCTGACCTTTCTCACACACACACACACACACACACACACACACACACGCACGCACGCACACACACACAAGCACGCAGACCGTGCACAAGCATTTTTCAATCATATTAAAGAATCACTCTGATTTTTTAAACAGATTATTTTTTGCCATTATTGCACATACAGATGTAAAATGTTCCTTTACAGTAAATTTCTTCCCTGAAGCCTTTATTAATTGAAATTATATTGTACGTTACTTGCGTCACTTACGTACACTTGTGAATGTGTGTTTTACTTGCATGGTGCGTGCTGGGACTGCTCGGACATGACGAAAGATGATTCACATTGGAATCAACATACGACGAGTCCCTTTTCTTTAATTATAAACATAATGTGATAAAAATATAAATTAAATATAGTGTTGTAAAGTATATATATATATATATATATATATATATATATATATAGAGAGAGAGAGAGAGAGAGAGAGAGAGAGAGAGAGAGAGATAATAACATGACTGTGAAAATTAATAATCACGTTCTGATAATTGTAAAAGCAATTACTTATCTACGAAATATTGTAACACGATGTGATATCATTTTTTTTTGTTTTTGTACAAACAAGAATGAATAATATGACTTATGAATCGATACAATCAAGTCGTACGGATCGTCTACACGATTTATTACTATAGAATTAATCGTATAATGCACAGTAAGTAATCCACATTAGGAAATTGTCCAAATTGATTACCTTACAATAACATGAAAAATAATAAAAGATATAAAATACTAATACAAAAAATTATTAAAGAAATTGAATATACTTACATTACATATTGATGATGGTCAGATAATTTAGAATGCTTACAGTAAGACATTTCAAGAGTGTGTGAAGAGATATATTATAATTTAGACAAAAAAGATTTTCTACATAAAAATTGACGTCTGAAATGATTTTCATAAAGAAACAAATAAATGGCTTAAACATAAAAAATGACACGAAATTTCTCGGCAATGTATATTCTAATCTATTTACAAGACTTCATGCTTCCCTTGTCTTGCTATCTTTGTCAACGTATTATATATTGTTTAGTGTTTAGTTCTTGATTGCGTCATTCACATGAGAGCGAAAACTAGAACTGACCCTTTCTCTGAGTGATTTGTCTTTGCGTTTATCACGTAAGTTTAATATTTTATCAGTGATTATTTATTATAAATATTTGTTTAATTCGGTTCAAATAATTTATCACAGTTAACTTGGTAATTATAATGAAAATACGCTTGGGCATCATAATTTCCTCTACATTTCACAAGACACAGCGATATGTCCCATAATTCGGTTTTTTAATTTCAATTTTTAAGTGTGATGACCAATAATTTTTAATTGTATTTTAATGATTGTAGAAATTTAAAATGCCTATTACGGAAGCTGGATCTTCATTGCTTTAATTCAATCTTGAGTTACTAATATACACTATATATATTTGCAGATATTATATTGTAGTCTTTTTCGAACTGCGCGCCGAATTGTTTTTCCGACTATAATGTAGATATTAAGAATCTTTATAATATTAAGAATCTTTATTTTAGACCGCATATTATAATACGTCGCCTGAAAGAAAGACATTGTTTCCTTATTGTACTGATTATTGCGAAGAATATTACTGAGGTAATTCTAATAGTTCATGATGCTCGTATGGTATACAAGAGATCCAGGTTCAAGTCTCAGCCGTGGTAATATATTTTATTTTTTGTAATAAATTTATTAACAGTTTCAATATATTAATATTATACATCTTTAATTATACATCTTTATAATATGATGGTAACATCAAATTATTAAAATTACTTGTCAATTTAATTAGCGATTACTAGAGTAGTTTTAATTGCTTTTATAGTTCGGAAAAACAATTCGGCGCGCAGTTCAAAAAAGACTACAATATGATATATATGCAAGTGTGTGTGTGTGTGTGTGTGTGTGTGTGTGTGTGTGTGTGTGTGTGTGTGTGTGTGTGTGTGTACTTGCATATAGTGTATATTAGTAATTCAAGATTGGACATAAAATGTCGCGAGTTTCCTCCGTGTCCAGATCCATTCTTGGAATGCCAACGTTTCATGAATCTGATAATTCACTTCATCAGAGCGAGGAGCAGCCTGATACTGAGCTGTTCGTCCGGGCCGTTTTATCTTACGCTACTTATTGAAGTAGTGGAGGGGGGGGAAGAAGAGAATTGTGGGAGAGGTGGGAGAAATTGATCAGTCTTCAATAACCGGAGAATGGTTTTCCATAGTTTATTTATGTTGTAGCCATTATCTCTATTTAGATTGTTAGGATGTTTTTGTCTCTAGAGCTTCTCTATACTTTCTTGGAAAATATGATGTAATGTCTATTAGCTATTATGGTCAAACAGTATTTGATATCCTATTTCGATGTTGTGTTCTGATCGCTTCCTAGCATAAACACTACAATCCCTCATTAGAAAATCTGAATCATACATAACTAACTCAACGGATTTCATACAAAAGATCCAAGAAATCCGACGTCCCACAGACCTGCTTGGAAGTTTCGACGTAGAATCACTTTTCACACAAGTCCCAATAAAAAACACATTAAACATAATAAAGATCACACATGAAGTCCTCTTCGACTTCATTTCACTAATAGAGCACTGCTTAACAATCACTTACTCCTTCTATAACAATCAATTTTATAAACTTCAGAAGCGACAATGGGCTCTCCTGTAATCGCCAACATCTTCATGGAGCATTTTGAGAAAAAGGTCCTCAGAAAAACACTCAAAAAGCTAGAAGTTGATTCCGTTATGTAGACACATTCGTGATATGGAGACATATCGGCAGAGCCGAACTGCGTAAATTCCTTATTTTCCTTAACAATCAACATTCAAATATCCACTTCACTATAAACATAGAAGAAAACAGAAAACTTTCTTTCCTAGATGTTCTTGTCTCTAAGAAAGCTGACTGACTACCTTAGGCCATCAAGTGTATAGAAAATCAACACACAGATAGATACCTACATGCCGAGTCGCACAAAAACAGTTTGCAATGGACTCATTTGTATGTAGAGCTTTCATCATCTTTGACAAAGAACATCTACAGACAAAACTTAACTTAAAACTAGCTTTACCGAAAAACACGACAAAAAAAACATAATCAAAACAATCAATAAACAACGGTATGTCTTCAACACATCAGATGAAAGGATCCATTCTCCCATATGTCAAAGGAACAGATCAGATTGGCACGATATTAAACATAATATCCGAACTATCTTTAAACTACCCAAAACGATAGGACAAATCTTAAGAAATCCTAAAAATTGAAGACCTCCACTCTGCTCCGTAGGAGTATAAAATACCTTGTTCCTGCGAGCAAATATACATTAGAGATACTGTGAGAATGGTCAACTTACAGATAAAACAACATCAACGTAATATCAAGCTAAAATACATCACATAATCAGCATTATCAGAATACAAAATCGAAATCAAATACTATTTGACAAAACGACCACAATAGCCAACATTACACCATACTTTCCAAGAAAGTATAGAGAAGCCCTAGAGATAAAAACATTCTAACAATCTAACTAGAGATAATGCTACAACATAAATAAGCTATGGAAAACCATTCTCCCGGTTATTAAAGACTCACCAATTTCCCCCACCTCCCCCTCCCACCCACATTTTCTTCTTTCCGCCCATTCACTTCAACAAATAACGTAATATAAAAGAAACCGGTAATATAAAAGATCTTTAATATAAAGGCCCGGAGGAACAACTCAGTATCAAGTTGTTCCTTGCCCTGATAAAGGACTGCAAGGTTCACGAAATGTAGGCATTCCAAAAATGGATCTGGACACAGAAGAAACTCATAATCTTTGTATAGAAAACATCCGTGGAAGCCAGAGAAGAATATTATCAAGATTGAATTATTTAAAGCAATGAAGATCCAGTTTCGATCGAAATAAGCATTTTAAATTTCTAATACTTTTGTGTTTCCCATATATGCAGTCTAAAATAAAGATTCTTAATTGTTTAATGATTGTGTTTTTTGATATTGAGAAAGATCCGCAATAGGATTGAAACATTTATTGTATTAGGAGTACAAATTAGTTCGGTCCGTTTCCCTAAAGATGGCTGTTGTGAATGATTCATAGTGACAGTTGATTTTGGAGGTTTCAGAGAGGTTAAACATCTGCTAATAATATTCAGTTTATATCGCTTTGAGTTTTATACAAAAATCTTGATTTTTACTTTGTTTGGAATGTCGAATTTTGTGTTAACCAAGCAGCATTTGCGGGAGATATGATATTCTGCTTTAATTGGAAGAAAAGTGCGGCTGAAGCCCATCGAATGCTTGTCGAAGTTTATGGTGACACTGCTGATAAATCATGTAGGGAATGGTTTCGACGTTTCAATGGAGATTTCAGCGTTGAAGACAAACCTCGCTCTGGACAGCCAAAAAAATTCGAAGACAAAGAATTAGAGGCATTACTCGAAGAAGAGTCAAATGCAAGAGGAGCTTGCAGAATCATTGGAGGTAACTCAACAAGCCGTTTCTGTATGATTGAGAGCCATGAGAATGATTCAAAAACAAGGAAATTGAATGCTTTATGAACTAAAACCGAGAGACGTCGAAAGGCGATTTTTCATTTGCGAACAGCTGATTCAAACAGAGAAAAGGTTTTTTGCGTCGGATTGTGACTGGAGATGAGAAGTAGATATTCTACGACAAGAAGAAAAAATACTACGCTATTCGATCCAAGAAGAAAAAATACTACGCTAAGCCCGGTCAATCGTTGCCATCGACTTCAACATCAACACCACGGCCGAACATTCATGTTCGAAGATCATGCTCTGGTGGGCCCAAAAGGGCCTTGTTTGACTATGAGCTGCTGAAACCTGGCGATTCCATTACGGGCGATCGGTATCGACTACAATTGATTCGTTTAGGTCATGCATTGCGAAAGAAAAACGGCCGAAATACGAGCAAAAACATAATAATGTTATTCTTCTTCATGACAACGCTCGGCCTCATGTCGCAAAAGTCGTAAAAAAATATTTGGAAACGCTCAAATGAGATGTTTTACCACACCCGCCGGATGCGGAAGAGAGCCACTAGTTGTGTTGTTCAGTACATCGTTTACGGTGTCTAGTCACATCGTCTAATCACATCAATAAAAAATCGATCAATTCACGAGATGTCGATTGTTAAGCTACGCATGCATCGCGCGTAATCGATCAAAAATACTCAGATCATCATCATGGCCACTATAACTGTCTCGTCGACAGCACGTGTCTCTTATTCACCTCATGGTGAATAAGTTTTACCGCGCCACCGTTGAGATCCTTTCCGCATGTACTAAAACACGTTCGCCCGCATTTGAGGTCTGTTTAAATAAAATTTGGAAAGCAAAGAAAATCTCATTTTTCTCGACCAAGTGCTCTTGAAACAATCATACCGCAGGAAATGCTTGGATCGCATGGCCGTGCCATCACAAATCCATCATGCACGCAGCAAGATCGCCAACATTTCTTGGTCCTTCGAACTAAATTCTATTCTCTCAAGGCTTCTATTTGGCCTCAGTGAAGTGGCGAGTAGCAATTTGGCAGATAAGGTTATTTCAAGACGAGACAAGCGTCGCAGTAGCAGCAGCACACAGTTCAATAAAAGTAGCCGGAAAGCCCGCGTCTAAGCATCAGAAATGTAGCCTGACTCATATTACGTCACATCCTGACGCAGTATCAACGTTTTGCGAGCGAAATTTTGTCAATGGCGGAAAACAAGGCCCAATCCAGATGACGTGCAACGGAAGCCATCCATCAACGGCGCAACTTCTGCGAGAGGAACGTTTCCGTCCAATAATGCTCGACTGGAAGGCATTTAGCATCTATTGCATCCCCTTCTAGGATTAATTGCATGTGTAACAAGGTAAGGAAGACCATTGTCTCTATTGCCAACCAAGTTGCCTTTGCCGCGTCTGTTGCGTATACGCGTTCATATTTGCATTCAAGATGGTTGACCAATTAGAAGCGACGATACTTAAGCGACAGCGCGCGACCATAAAGGCATCATGTACATGTATCAGAACTTATGTAGAGTCAATTACCGCCATTAGCCTGTCAATAGTGGCTCATCTCGAAGAGCGGAAGGCGAAACTCGAACACTACTTGGGCGGAATATAACGAGATCGCGTCTAAAATCATTAGATGAGTCCGAAGGCTGCGATCGAAACGACTTTGAGAAAGCGTTCTATGCGTTATCCGTTAATAAAATTATATAATAAGATCCGCGAACTCATTTCCCCTTCGCCGACATTGCGAACGTCCATCTTTTCTCCGTCTTCTTCAAGTGTTCGCGACTCAGATCGTAGTACGCACATTCGATTGCCTAAGTTAAATTTAAATACCAACATTTTCTGGCAAATATGATGAATGGTTCCCGTTTTTCGATATATTCTCGGTTATCCAACATCTTGCTCTCAAAGATTTCAGTATCTACGAGTATCTACGAGTGTCACTCACTGGCAATGCAAACGCTGTAATCAGTTCATTAGAATTGTCGGACGCTAATTACGACGTCGCGTGGTCAATTCTCAGGGAGCGATATGACAACAAGCGCGTAATTGTTCAAACTCATGTCAAGGTTATAATAGATTTGCCGGCATGGCAAAGGAAAATGCAATCGATCTCAGAAGAGTCTCTGACGACGCCGCGAAATATTTGCACGTCCTTCAGGCATTGAAGTGTCCTACGACGCATTGGGACGATCTTTTCATCCTCATTCTAAACTTGACTCACTCACGTTACGCGAGTGGAAAACTTTCTTAACAGGTTACGAGCTGCCGTCGCTTAAATAGTTGTTAGATTTTATCGCTCATCAATGTCAGATGTTCGAGGTTATCACAAAGCACCACTTCCGCAAAGGTCGAGGCAAAATCGCAGCCAAAGCTGTCATCATCGTGCCCGGCTACCGTTAAACCTAAATGTCACTTTTGTTAAGGTCATCACGTCATTTATTATTGCAAAAACTTCGTGGTATTTCCAGTATCGCAAAGGGCTGCGGAAATTTGCAGTCGCAAACTTGCGCCAACTGCTTGCGCTCCTCTTCTCATGCATCAAGTAAATGCACTTCCGATCAATGCAAGGTTTGCCAGGCAAAGCACAATACGCTGCTTCATATGCTCTCAGTCGCGGACCTATCGACTAAGGAAGACCGATAAGGAAGTTGCATCTAAGGCAACTCCTCCTCTCTCCGTCTTAGCGATTCATGCTTCAGGATCATCTAATAGCGAACAAGTCATGCTTTCGACTGCAGTTGTGCTCGTCTGCGACAGCGACGGCTTGCACGAGCTTTGTTGGATTGCGGATCGCAAGCGAATTTCATATCCAAGAAATTTGTGGAGGCTCTCGGTTTAGAAACGCGTTAAATGTCTCGATTTCTGGCATCAACGGCACGGTAACTTCATCAATCATGTGGTTAGAATCAAATTACAATCGCGACTCAACTCGTACCGCGACTATCGAATGCATCGTGACAACAGATCAGATTACTGATAAAATTCCGGCGGTTTCTTCAGGGCGGGACAAATTTAATTTACCGCGCAACATTCGTTTAGCTGATCCACAATTTCACATATCGGATATTGATCTTTTAATCGGAGTGAAGTTGTTTTTGGAATCTGATATGCGTTGATCAAGTCAAGCATTGACTTCAGACAAGCATCCAACTCTCCAGAAAACACAACTGGACTGGATTTTGGCGAGTCGTTTGGGCAGCACCATACCGACCGCCTCAAGGTTCACGCGTCCATAACCAATGCGGAATTACACGAACATGTCAATCGTGCCTGGCAAATGGACGACATCTCTATCGGACAATTACACAATGGAGGAAAATATTTGCGAGCATCACTTTTTAGACAATGTGTCTCAAAATTCTCAGGGTAGATATGCAGTCAAGCTTCCGGTCAGATAGCAAATGTTAAATAATATTGGCGATTCGAGTGAGGCAGTTCTCAAGCGATTGAGGGGCATTGAGAGACGTTTCAAGCGCGATCCTACGCTTAAAATTCAATACGTGGCATTTCTCGACGAATATTTACCGTTGGGACATATGCGACGCCTAAAGTCCCCACCCATTGTGGAAAAACCAATATCGTTTTATCTTCCCCATCATTGTGTCTTCAAAACGGTCGAGCAAACATCGAAAATCCGTATTGTATTCGATGCATCTTGCCATAGCAGTTTCGGCATATTGTTAAACGACGCGCTTCTAGTGGGACCGATCGTTCAATAAGATTTGATCTCAATTTTGATGTGTTTCCGTTTTTTCGCTTATGTCATTACCGCTGATATCATAAAAATGTATCGACAGATTTTAGTGCATCCGTCCCAGACGCGCCTGCAGAGAATTCTCTAGCGCGACGATCTCTCTGCTAATGTCGATATGTACGAACTCACTACCGTCACTTACAATACAGCTTTCACGTCATTTCTGGCCACCAGATGCCTTAAGCATTTGGCTGAGCAGCACACTCATCAATTCACTCGTGATTTAGCATGCATTCTTCGGGATTTTTATGTCGATGACATGCTCACCGGAGCGGATATAGACGAATTAAAACCAATTCGCGATGAAACAATTTAGCTGTTAAAATTAGGAGCATTCGAGTTAACCAAATGGGCCTCGAATTGCCCTGAACTATTGGAAATAGACAATCGTGACCATGTGCCAGTCATTATCAAAGATAATACTGCGGACTCATATATTCTGGGCATGCAGTGGAATCAATGCCAGGCTTACTCTACAATTTCTCTACAAACTTGATACAGAAGCTCACGTTGTATCAAAACGGGTCATATTTTCCGAAGTCGCTAAATTGTTCGATCCTCTGGGCTTTCTGGGTCCGGTCATTGTGATCGCAAAACTTTTGCAAAATTTATGGCAATTGGCCATCCAATGGGACGAATCCGTTCCTCAGAATCCACACTCGTTGGATTGCTTTCAGAACACAGATGAGTGATTTGAATCAACTAAGAATTCCTCGATGCCTTAAACTCAATGCCTATCAACCAATCATGGAAGTGCACGGATTTTGCGACGTCAGCCAGTGCGCATTCGGAGCTGCATATACCTTCGCATCAAGCTCGGTCTCAACGACTATCACTCCGAATTATTGTGCTCAAAGTCTCGCGTCGCGCCGCCCAAGACTGCAATTCGTTACTGCAATTAGAGCTATTGGCCGCCTTACTATTGACGCGCTTAATCAACAACAAAGTTAGAAAGTCCTTGGAACTCTTGCAATGCCCGATTTATCTGTGGTTGGACTCAACGATTTCGTTAAATTGGATAACTTCCCCCTCGCGGCGATGGTCAGTTTTTGTGGCAAATAGGGTGAGTGAAATTCAGCGCCTAACAGAAATCAAACGCTGGCGTCATGTCGCATCCCCCGACAATCCTGTCGATACATTGTTGCGAGAGCTAAATCCCTGTGACTTGATCAATGCTGAGAGGTGGTGGAATGGCCACGAATTTCTAAAATGGCATGAAAAACACTGTCCGCCCAGTGTCTTCACGCGTTTAGACAATGATCTTCCCGAAGGATAATCCCGCGTAGTCGCTTCCATTTCCCATCCTTGCATCATCCACTTGTTGAAATAAGTATTCTAATTTAAATAAAATATGTCACATCATAGCGTATTGTTTGAGATTATCCAAAGCGCACCGAGAACACGCAGTATCTGATTTCGTGTTCCCTGTTGAAATATCTACTGCTTTAAATTGTATTTGCAGAACGGTGCAACAGCGTTTTATCGCGAATATCAAGCACTAGTTAAGAATGAAATTGTAAACGCTTCTAGTAATATCTTATCGTTATCTCCTTTCTTAGATGAAAGCGGAAAGGGTGCGAGTTGGCGGGAGATTAAAAAATTCAAATCTCGTGTTCAATGCATGCCATCCAATTCTCCTGCCACGCAAACACATATTAACTCAGCGTATTATAGAGCGTGAACACAAACGAAACTTATATGCAGGTTTGTAACGATAGCTTTCGTGCACTAACGTTTTTGGCCGCTATCCTTGCGATCCATCGTACGTGGAATAATACAAAAATGTATAATCTGTTTTAGAGGTTTTAAAGAACCTAAACCTAATCAATCAGAGGCCTCAATAGGCTTATTACCGGCCAACCGGTTAACGTCTCTAGATCTTTCTCTCGCTGCGGTGTAGACTATGCCGGGCCGCTCTTGTTACATGAGGGAAAGCGTCAAAATGCGCGGAGTCACAAGGCGTACGTTTCGTTTTTTGTGTGACCGCCACGAAGGCAGTCCACCTAGAGTTAGTAAGTGACCTTACGTCATTCTGAAACCTTTATCGCCGCTTTTAAACGATTCATTTCGCGTAGGGATAGACCCGTGCATGTATTCGGATAATGGGACCATCTTCGCGGGCGCTCATAGACAAATTCAAGAATTATTCGACATATATAATGATCAACAAGTATCCGAAATTAAAGATTTCCTTCGCGAGTTAGAAATTTCATGGAGCTTCATCCCCCCTAATGCACCCCATTTTGAAGGTTTATGGGAGGCAGCCACCCATAAAATCTGCCAAATACCACATGACTCGAATCGTGGGCAAGACTCATTTGATCTTTGAGGAAATGCAAACGATCCTCTATGAAATAGAGGCAATCCTCAATTCACGTCCCCTCTTAAGCACCCTAACGACCTAACCCTAGCGTACCTAAGTCCGGGACATTTCTTGGTTGGCATGACTTTGAATGATCTTTCTTGTGTTGACTTGAGCGACATCAACGAAAATAGGCTGCTGCGGTGACAACGCGTAGAGCAAACCCGGCAGCATTTTTGACACAGGTAGAATAATGAATATCTTCACCCTCTACAAGTCCGAATCAAATGGCTAACAAGGGAACTCAACTAATCAACTTGTGCTCAGGGAAGCCGAATCTAACCCCACTTTGGGCAATGAAGTCAGGAGGTTCATCCTGATCCCGACGGCATTGCGCGCACCGCAACTGTGAAGACTGCCAAGAGTTCCTACGTGAGGTTACTGTCTAAACTGTCAATATTACTAATTGAAACCTAGTCTATGCTTTATCAAACATTTATGTTTAAATGTTACCTTCTAATTATACCGTATCTCACGTTTCTCTTTTCCTTACCTTTGAATAAGAATGATATTGTTATAAGAACTATATTGTTTTTCAACTGGCGTACTTAGATGTTAATCCTTGTTGATTTTCAGTGCAATAACTAGATGCGATATTGAGTCGCATCAGAGCAATTCGCATTTTATGTTACGCTAACGAACTCATGCTTGTATGTCACATGGAAAGTTAACTCTTTCAAGACGGGCGGCGTGTTCGGTACCCCTATCGTTTACGGCGTCTAGTCACATCGATAAAGAATCGATCAATCCACTAGATGTCGATAAGCGACGCGCGTAATCGATCAGAAAACACTCAGATTATCATGGCCGCTCTAACTATCTCGTCGACATGTCTCGCCTCATGGTGAATAAGTTTTATCGTGCCACCGTTGAGGTCCTTTCCGCATCTACTAAAATACGTTCGCCCGCATTTGAGGTCTGTTAAAATAAAATTTGGAAAGCAGGGAAAATCTTATTTTTCTCGACTAAGTGTTCCTCGAAACAATCATACCGCGAGAAATGCTTGGATGGTAATCGCATGGCCGTGCCATTACAAATCCATCATGCACGCAGCAAGATCGCCAACATGTGTCTTGGAGGTATCGTCTAAGGAGGAGTAATCGTATCTGCGATATGTTGCGTATAAGTTTGCCGATCATATACGCAAATTACAATGTTATCTTGCCTTTAGTCACATGACTGCAGGATTGTGCTCTTGTGTAGCCACTCGAGAAAGCACGAGATAAAGAGCTGCACTAAGAAAACGGATCCGCCTACTATGCACATATGAGTAGTCTATCGTTAAATGATTTAACTCACTCTGTAAGATGCTAGCAATTCTGGATAGCAGAATGAAGGATAAAATCGCATACATCAATTGTGGCTAATTCACAAGAGAGTTTTGACTTAAAAATCTGTCATGTCAATTGTCAATTGTCGTGGCACACTATGATAAATTCCATAATTTTTTTATAACTTTGGAATATCACACATTTGTATATATATATATGTATATATAGGATCTTTCAATAGAAGCCATGTTGTTAAAGTGACATCTGTCAAATTTGTTGTGAATTGTTTAGTAGTGTATGGCAAATCACCATGGAAGGTCATAGTGTTGAGCAACGTGTGCAAATCATAAAATTTTATTATTAAAATCAATGCTCCGTTCGAGAAACATTCCGCGCATTACGTGATTTTTATCCTCGCCACAACCGTCCTGCCAAGTCGACTATTCGACGTTTGGTAGCCAAATACGAGTCAACCGGTTCGATTAATAATCAGCCAGTACGTCGCCGAAACGCAAAGTCTGCTGAAAACATCTACTATATCACACTACTGTGCGTGAGAGTGTACGGGAAAACCCGAGGCGGTCAATTTCTCATCGTTCACAAGAACTTGGCCTTTCTGCGACTTCAACTTGGCGAATTTTGCATCGGGACTTGGATCTGCACCCCTATAAAATTCAACTGACCCAAGAACTTAAAGTAAACCATTAGAACTTAAGGTAAACCACAACGCCATGTGTTCGCTGATTGGGTTCTGGAGTAGTTGGAAATTAACCCAAACAAATCATCTTTAGCGCCATGAGGCCAATTTTTGGATGAATGGATATGTGAACAAGCAAAATTGTCGAATTTGAGACGATACCATCCAGCAAATTCAGTCAGATTTATACGAGAAAGTCATCGAAAATTGGACCGCCCGAATACGTGTCACCAAGCGAAGCCGCGGCGGACATTTGAGCGACGTTATATTCCTATATACTTAATGCATAAAATATTCTTTCAAATAAAAAAAAAAAATTGAATGGATATCTCACAACAACTTGTTTTATTTATATTTAAAAATCGAGCGTCCTTATTGAAAGACTCTTTATATAATATATACGTGGTTTATATATATATATATACGTGGATCGTTTGATAAGTTTGATAAATTTCCATGAAATGGCGCTAGAATCCATTTGATGACGCGACATCTCGAAAGATCCACTCTTCGAACCCCTTCAGGCCAAAATTCAGCTAGAAAGGACGTATAGTTCACGTTTGGTAGTCATTTGAAGCGAGATTGACGCGCAAAAAAGTGCTTTTTCATCAAGACAACGCGCCGTCCCACAAGTCGACCGTTGCAATGACAAAACTACGAATTGGGCTATGAATTGATTCCTCATCCACCCTATTCTCTGGATTTGGCCCCGTGTGACTTCTTTCCCAAACTTAAAAACTTGGGTCGGTGGGAAGAAATTCTCATCAAATGAGGAAGTCATTGTCGCCGTCATTGAGTATTTTGCAGACTTTGAGACAGCCTATTTCAGACTGCGTCCTTTCTGGCTGAAATTTGATCTGAAGGGGTTCGAAGAGTGGATCTTTCGAGATGTCGCGTCATCAAATGGATTGTAGCACATTTCATGGAAATTTACCAAACTTATCAAACGACCCACGTATGCAGTTGAATAACTTCGTCGACTCTGCTAATTTGTACTCTGTACCATACCATACAGGCTCGCTTGAGAGATACGCATCACTTAAGAGATTCAAATACGCTTGAGCTCTGTATTGTTGATGATAATATGAAGATCTTGTCAGCATGGCAACTTCTTTCTTTCAATGCACGATCTTATATACATCAGGTACAATATCAGGACACAACGACACTTGGATTGATTTGTCATGTGTCGAAATTTTAAATTTTTTAACGAGGAAGTTTTTCTTTCAGAAATACAAAGCCTTAACTGATCAATGTTAATTGAAGAAATCCATTGATCGGAAGGTACATATTTTAAATTCGAAACTGCTTACTTGCTAACAGACATGCACCGCTGCGAAGGATTTATTATAAAAGTGCTTCAGCACCATGAATCACTCCTGAGCTTAAGATAGCGAGAGTGTGATTTTGCTAGAAGAATATTCTTCTTGCACGATCAAAGACAATGGAAAGAATTGTATGTAGATAAATCATTCTTTCCTAGAAAGGTTTGATTTATTTGATTCACGAGGGCTGCCTACAGAAGGACTCACTCCACACAAACATGTCTACCAGTACATTTGACTTAAATATGCCACGGACCAGAGGAGAATTACTGTGTTTTTTATTTGTGTTTTATATAACTCTTCGAAGGCCTTTGACAGAGTGATCATGATATTTTGATAAAAAAACTTAGAGGTATGCGCCTTTCTCATTCAGTATTATCATGGGTTGCATCATATTTCACGGGCAAGACACAGGTGGTCAGGGACAAGTGATCAGGGACAGTGACTCTAAGACAGTTCCTGCTGATATTGCTGTCGGAGTTCCACAGGACTCTGCTCTTGGGCCTATGTTCTTCAATTTGTGTCTGTCTGACTTCAAGAGCATCCTGAGTTATATATAATTTTTATGCAGACAATTTAATTATTTATTTGTAAACTGTGAATTATTCAAACTAATAGAGACCATAATGAAGACATTAATAAAGACATAGATTTCATAGTTTTCTGGGCTATGGCCAATCAACTCTTATTAAACAAGACTAAAACGCAAACGATCATTGATGATACTGCATCTTACATCAATTCTATTGATTTTGATGCATTGTCGGGAATCGTAATTATGGAGACTCCTGTTCGATTCGTAATGGAGGTTAAATACCTTGGGATTGTGATATCCAGCAACCTGTCGTGACAAACAGGCCAACAGTGTAACGAAAAAAATAAGAGCGATGCTATATCAACTTAAAACACTTGATGCCAGAATCTCTCAGAATGAGGCTTGTTGTCGCTTTGGTCCTCCCATTTGAACTATTGCTGCTATATCTTCACAGATATGACATAAGAACAAGATATTAAGTTGAGAAGGGTCATAAATGCATGCCTTAGGTTCGTCTATGAGGTGGGACCACATCACACTTTACTATGTGCGTGCACGCTGATTGCAGATTAACGCTAGAAGACATTTTGTCTGTTGTTCAATATTCTTAAGATTGGGCGGCCTCGGTCATTTCTCTCCAATTTCCGTACCGAGATATCTTGTAGACAAACCAGATCGCCAGTGATTTGCTGGTACTGCTGCAGTGTCGCACAGAATTTTATAAAAAGTCTTTTCATTCTACTGTAGTCAATTTGTGGAAATATCATAATATCTTGGAATAGTATCTCCCAGGATATACGCTCTTCGAGCACGATTTATATTTTTAAATAGAAAATATTTGCTCATATGTGCTTGACTTTTTGATAAAAATGCGTGTTCCTTGTCTCATTTTTCTGCATGTTTATCTGTGTTTTAGTATTATGAATGTCAATAAGATATAGTATACAGTTTTTCTGCATATGTGCTTTTCACTCAAATTTTTATTTTTATAGAATATACTGTATTTTACTCATATAGTTTTTAGATTTCATATAGTTTATAGGTTTTAGAGTTTTTATTTCTTGTATTGAGATATTTTTTTATGTATACTCAATTGATTCTATTTTGTATTAATCTTAACACTTGAAAAGACTTGTCCTAGAGCATAATAAATGCTGCTTCTCTCTCTCTCTCTCTCTCTCTCTCTCTCTCTCTCTCTCTCTCTCTCTCTCTCTCTCTCTCTTCTGGTAAAGACATTGAATATTAATTAAAAAAAGAAATCATAATACCAGGATTGAACCTCTTACAAGAAACTATTTACTCTTTTCTTTCCAATGTGAAAAGAAGAAAAAAACATAATGCCAGAAAAAGAACAAATTTCTTATAAGGATGTTATATACGTATATTGCCGTAAGACAAAGTTTGGAGGTATGTTTATATTATTATATGTTATTTGGCTGCAACATAAAATATTTCTAGACTCGAGATTTTTTTCATCCTACAGCCAATTGACCTGAAAAACTATCATATATCGCATATAATAATGCATAAACGGAGATAAATCTTCCATTTATTTGTAAAAAATAATTTAAAATAATTTAAAGCAACATTCTATAATTAAATTCAAATATAAGCAAAAAAGAACTTATTAAAAGAATATTTTTTTGGAAAAATATGAAAGAAATTTAATTATTTCCCTCAATTTTATTTTTCTGAAAAGTTAATTAAATTAATTTAATTTAATTTAATTTAGTTTATTGCAAAGCTATATGAAAAAGACTACATGTTAACAGAATAGACATAAAAAAAATGATATAATAGACTATAGTTAACATAAACATAAATACAATAGACAATAATAGCTTGCAAATGGTTAGGAGTCAGCAAAACTGCTATTACAAAGTCTATTAACAAAGCCAGAATAAGACAACAATATAATAGAGGTAAACCAATAACTGAAATCTCACACACAATATGCGCGTACACATACATACACACACACACACACACACACAAACACACACGCGCGCGCGCGCGCGCACACACGCACACACACACACACACACACACACATCAATTACATTAGTCTTGTTTAAATGTAAGTGACGTGATGAAACGTGAGGCAGCGGAACGAAAGGAGGACAGAGAGGGAGAGATTTTTATTGAATCAGGAAGGGAATTAAAATATTTGACAGAGGTATAAGAGAAAGCGGCACGGAATTTACAATTAGGGTACCGATATAAGGATAAGTAATTTTAGTATCTGGTGACAAGAGGAATGATATTCAGAGTTCAACTGAAGGAAACGTCGTAGATATAGAAGAATATTGAAACGAAGAGAAAATACAAAATAGCACAGATGGAGAATAAAACATTACCAAATCTTAAGTCAGCCAAATCTCTGGTAATACGGACGGATTAAGAATATTATAAGAGAATAGTTTTTAAGTTTTTCTATATTTTTTGGAAAAGAACCGGGAAAATATAAGATTTTTTCCTTGATTTTATTTTTCTAGAAAATTTTCTAGAACTCTAGTTCGAGATTATCGAGATTATCGGATTTCAATAAGAGATCTGATCAAATTTTAAATAGATTTAATGGATAGCTTACAGCTCCGATTGTATTATACGTACTTTTATTTTTCCTCTATGTATCCTACAAGATGAAATATTGCAAAGTCTGGATCTGTAACTTTTCAGATTCAGATACATTGTCGTCGTTATTATTGTTGTCGACCATCGGACATTTCGCGCATTCTTTGAGATGGATGAATATTATATCAGTAACCGAGAAATTAAGTAATGGGATTGCCATATGGATTTATTAATAGCAATTACATCACGTTATATTAACTGTGTAAGTTATATTGGATTGATTCTGAGATAAATGTATATAAAAATATTGATTACCCTAAATATTTAACTTTAACAGTAATTGACTCGTATTTAGTTGATTTATTTATGTAAGTGATCCGATTTCAAATATTAATATTTTATAAACGCTTTCAATAAGACTGAGGAATATTTTAGAAAATAAAATAACGTATTGCAAAAATAACTCAATCTATTATGACTGACATAGTCAGTAGAAATTTTAAATGTTGTTTCTTCAAAAGATAGTATTGAGACAAATCTGGAAATCGATTAACAACAAAGTCATATATATCCAGCAAATATTATTATTTTCCAACTAACAACTTTATTATTTAATAACTATCCGATTACTGATGAAATATTTGACTAAATCTCAACATTCTCATCATGTATAATATGATTCAGAATAAACGTTTGTCCTTAAAATATCATATTTTTGACTTACCTAATCCTAAAATGATTTATTCTTTGCGAAAATTTTGTCTGAAGCTTAGTTTTGAAATTGCAAGAAGAAATAGTTAACGTATCACGTGCCGCATAGAACGGACAGGAGTGGTGTTTGCGGTTAAACGCGGACGCTTTACGCGCGAGGTACATTGACCGCATTCACACGTTTATAAAAACATTTTTCTTACTTTTCCCTTATCACACTGTCTCTTTATCTTTTACATACTTTAGATATGCTAGTTTTGTTAAATTAGAATGATGAAATTAAAGTGAATATTGAATTCTTTGCGGATCGGATTGTTTTTTAATTACATTGATAAAATTGTTAGAAAAATGTCATAAAAGAGCAAAATTAGATAATTACGTGCGATAAGCATTATAAAATTATTATTGATATACAAATCAAACATTTATTTTGATACGTCAAATTTTAAGAGCGTTTCTTACAATTCGACATACTGAAATATTTGTTAAATTTAATTGTATGTCAATAGGTGTTATAAATACTTATAGCACGCAATTATTTTCCAATTTCTTATTTTTACAAAAATTTCTCTAATAATTTTATCGTTATCGCGCTCGTAGCATTTATTACTTACGAGAAATTTTATGAGAAACGCGATCTTATACTTTTTAGCATTCAAAGAGTTATGAATGTTTAAAGTAAAAATGTAAGTCAAGTACATTTTAAATTATTAATATCTTAATTATAAAATTGTTATTATCTTAGATAATAGTAGATGTTCAATGATTCCGTTTGCTCTAGCTTCTTGAAACAGTCGGAGGAATATGTAAGTCTTTTAAGTACAAATCACACATTTTCATTGTGAGATTCTTCTTCTATAAATTGCGTCAAGTTTCAACATATTAACACTTCGATTATACTCACTTGATAAAATGAGAAATTTATTGACCGATTTATCAATTAATCGCTGATAATAACAAACGATTAATTATTCGGCTTTCTCTCTGATTCGGCGATTGAAAATTATACGAAGAAAGAAATACAATACGTCTGTTTGTTCTTACACAACACAACATATTTTTACGCGCGGTAAGCAGCTGACTGACTTTCTTGGTTATGGATGCAATAAGTGCAGTTCACGCAGAACCTTAGTGATGCATGAACTGCGATTTTCAATCGCCGAATCACTGAGAAAGTTGAATAATTAATCATATGTTATTATCATCGATTAATTGATAAATCGGTCAATAAATTTCTCGTTTTATCAAATGAGGTAATTGAAGTGTTAATATATTGAAACTTGACACAATTTATAGAAGAAGAATCTCATCGTGAAAAAGTGATTTGATACGTACTGAAAAAACTTCCTTATTTCTCCGATTTGTAACTGAATTTACATTGCCGTCGACACAATAGCTTTTTATACGGTTGCCATGTTCTTTCATCGCCAAGAACGAAAGATAATTTCCCTTATCAATTCCCCGCGATATCGTAGAATTATATACTCGCCATATCGTAGAATTACTGATTTGCAATAAAAATATCTCATAAGTATAACAATAAAATTTATTCAACTTAATATTATACTCACGTTAACTCCGTTCTAATACAACATCAGAATGTTGTAATCATATCGATAAAATATGATTTATTTCGAATATACGAAATTATAACCCGTCGCTAATTACAAATCTTTTATCTATTCGCAACATTCTAACGTTCGGTTAACTTTGCCTGCGTTCGAAGCCGGAGGAACGCTCTGACAACGTTGTCGGTCCCAAGCCCGGATAAAATGAGGAAGATTGAAGGGTTAGGCTAGCAACCTACCCCCTGCAAAAAGAATTCAAGAAGCTCAAAGTATCGATATGAAACTTCGGAATTGGACAAATACAACGGTGACAATTCATATGAGAAGAAGGAAAACGAGACGAAATAATGGAAATATAGAGAATAGGTATTTGGAACGTTACATCAACAAATACCAAGAAATCAAGAAGCTAAATCAAAAGAAAATAGCGAGAAATAATGCAAGAAAGAAGAAAGATAAAAATCAGAAATGGCGACTATATATAATAGTTGATATATAAAAGTTGATATATAATTGGATAAATAAAGAACAACAAGCCAAGGTAGGAATAGGTATATTAATACATAGTATAAGAACAACATAGAGACCCAATATACATCAGAAAGAATTACTTATCACACTCACTACAGGAAGTTAAATATACTTTCTGTATATAGCTCTGCAAGACTGCAAGCTAAATAAGAAAGAGAAGAGTTCTTCGAGAATCTACAAACTGCAGTAGGACAACACCTCAACACATCAAAGAACCTATGATCTGCCAGGAAACTTTAATGCACGTATTGACAGAAAAATAATACCTGGAATTAAACAACGTTTTAATAAGGAGTACCTTAATCCAAATGAAGAATTAATAATCGACTTCTGTGCCTTTAATGAACTTAGAATAAATAATACATTCTTTGACCACAAAGATCAATATTAATATCAAAATATGAGAGGATACAAGTCGATGATCGATATGTAATAACGAATAGGAGAATACATCCCAATCAAATAATGAATATCTGAATCCTGAGTTCCGCGAACGTGGGAAGTGAGCATGGTCTAGTGATTGGTGAAATTACGAATCTTAAATTAAGAATAAATGAGAAAACAAGTGCAAAAGACAATGGTAAAAAAGATTAACGTGGAATTCTTCTGGAACCAATCAACTATGAAACTATATCAGAAAAGACTAGAGAAAAGAGCAGAGGATTGAAAGAAGTCCGATTAATATGGAAGAAAACATAGATGAGAGCTGGAAAAAGATAAGGAAAAATATAGGAAATACTGCAAGGGAGATGCTAGGAATATGTAATATCGCAACAGGAGGGGAATTAGGAACAGAATACCATGATTCTGTCAAGAGATAAAAAAGAAATGTAAAAAGAAGCAGAAGGCTTACTTTTATGGTACAAGACCTTGAGAATACCAGAATTCCACAAACATTATAAACTAATTCGGAATGAGATCAATATGTTAGTAAGACAGTAAAACAGGAATATTAGGAATGATTCTCTAAAAAGCTGGAAGGATACTTCTAGTGTATAAAAACAAATATGGCAATACATATATACAAATATTATATATAATATAATAATATTATGATAAGACGGAAAGAGGTAGCTATGTGAAGCAAATCCAATACCGGCGGATACATGGAAAAAATACTTAACGAACTTGTTTGGAAGAAGCAAAAATAAGAAATTAGTAGACATACCATATATAAGGCAAGACATAGAAATTACCAAGAGGTAAACAGGGCGTTGCAATCATTGAAAAATAGGAAATCACCGGGTCAGGATAATATACAAAACGAATTGTTAAAATATAAGAACAGAAGCTTGGCACAGGAAATGAGAACCTTATATAATAAATTATAAACCAATGTAAAATACCAAATCGATGGAGGATTAGCATAGTATTAATAGTCATATTAATGATTAAGAAAGAAGATAAACAAGAGCCATCCAATTATAGAGATATAAACCTGTTGGATTTTTATGATAAGCTTCAATGCTTGCGGCTTTGAAGCTTATCACAAAAATCACTAATAAAATCAACGCAACAATATCGAAGAACAGCAGGATTTTAGATCCGGAAGGTCCTGTGTAGACGCTATTCATCTTAAAACAGATGGTTAAGAAATCAATAGAATATACCAAACCATCTTACCTCTGCTTAGATCTAACTAAAGTCTTTGACTACATTAAACTTGGATGTGATGCACCTGCTATATAGAGATATTCCAATTAACATAATACAAACAATAGAGAATATATATAACGACAACAAAATACGTGCATCAATGGTCAACTAATGGGAAAAATTCCAGTGAACAATGGCATCAGGCAAGGAGATTCCTTGAGCCCATTATTATTTAACATTATAATAGACGAAATAATTAGGAGAGTGCATACTAGTGTACAGAATGTAGTGTACTAGGTTACAGAATGAGAGATGAAGAAATCAAAATTCTTTATTAACGACGCGATATTACTCGCTGAAAGTGAAGATGATCTCCAAAGGCTAACAAATAGACCTACGGAAGTGTCATTCACCGATTTTAATGAAACTTTGCATATTTATTAGAACTTTGAAGAATATTTGACATTTTTTTTATTGGCAAAGGTCCATTTTGAAGGTTGAAAATCTATGTTGACGATTACATGCTGTAGCTAATAGTTTTTTTGAAAACTTTATTGAAAAAACGTAAATATCAGATCGCATATCTAAAGTGTATGTATGCGCCAGTGAAAAAGGAAAACGCTTAAATGCCCGTCGCGTCTATTTATGATCGCACGTGGCACGTGAAGAAAATTTTTGAATTTTATATCTTTGATATAAAATTTAGTTTCAGCGACTCAAAAAACCCACTCATCTATTTTACTTTTTAAAATTTTTAAGTTATTTCACCTAATATGTTAAATCTACCTAGTTGAATATATGGGCTGGTTCTAATTCAGATCCTTCTGAAGGGTGGTGTGGGATGGAGGGGTATTTGTAGCGCAGGAGGTTCGCGGGAGAAGAAGGGGAGACATCACTAGGCGAGTGGGTGACGTTGTGGGGATTGACGAGGCGGGAGAGGAGGAGGATGTCCCGGATGCGGGAAATTATTGAGAGTACAAATTAATTCGGTCCGTTTCCCTAAAGATGGCTCTAGCTGTTATGAATGTTCATAGTGACAGCTGATTTTGGCGATTTCAGAAAGGTTAAACATCTTCTGTTAATAATATTCAGTTTATATCGCTTTGAGTTGAGTCATTTCAGCAAAAACCTTGATTTTTACTGTGTTTGAAATGTCGACTTTTGTGTTAACCAAGCAGCATTTGCGGGAGGTTTTGATTTTCTTTAATTGGAAGAAAAGTGCGGCTGAAACCCATCGAATGCTTGTCGAAGTTTATAGTGACACTGCTGCAACTGATAAATCAGTAGGGAATGGTTTCGACGTTTCAAGGATGGAGATTTCAACGTTGAAGACAAGCCTCGCTCTGGACAGCCAAAAAAATTCGAAGACAAAAAATTAGAGGCATTACTTGAAGAAGATCAGAGTCAAACGCAAAAGGAGCTTACAGAATCATTGGGGGTAACTCAACAAGTTTCTATATGATTGAGAGCCATGGGAATGATTCAAAAACAAGAAAATTGGATGCTTTATGAACTGAAATCAAGAGAAACGTTGAAAGGCGATTTTTCATTTGCGAACAGCTGATTCAAAGACAATAGAGAAAAGATTTTTTACATCGGATTGTGACTAGAGATGAGAAATGGATATTCTACGACAACCCCAAGTAGAAAAAATATTACGTTAAGCCCGATCAATCGATCTCAACATCAACACCACGGCCGAACATTTATGGTTCGAAGATCATGCTCTGTATCTGGTGGGACCAAAAGGGTCTTGTTTACTATGAACTGCTGAAACCTGGCGATTCCATGACAGGTGAGGTGATCGGTATCGGCTATAATTGATTCATTTGAGCTGTGCATTGCGAGAAAAACAGCCGGAATACGAGAAGATACGGCAAAGACGTTATAAAGTTATTCTTGTTCATAACGCTCGGCCTCATGTCGCTAAAGTAAAAAAATATTTGGAAATGCTCAAATGGGATGTTTTATCGCACCCGCCGTATTCTCCAGACATTGCTCCTTCTGATTACTGGTTGTTTTGAAGAATGCAGCACGATTTGACAAGTCACCGGTTCATTTCTTTCGCAGAAATGGAAAATTGGCTCCAAAAATTGGATCGCCTCCAAAGACGAGTCATTTTTTCGAGATGGAATTCGAAAATTGCCTGAGAGATGGGAAAAAGTAATAGGCAGCGATGGACAATACTTTAATTGATCATTCATTTTGTTTTGAAATAAATGCATTTTTGAACACAAAAAAACGATCGAACTAATTTGTACTCCCAATACATAGCGAGGAATGTACGGAAATTTGCATTGCATGGTCCGCGTCGCGATGATGATGTCACGCAGAGTCAATGGCCGCCGATCCGTCGTCACCGGGTGCAGTCCGCCGCCGGTCTCCGTCACCACCATCGAACACGGTCCGCCGCCAGTCCTCACCGCTACTGAACGCAGTCCCCACCGCGCGCTATACTATTCATACTTACCATTAATACTTACTATTTCTTATGCGTTACTATCCTCTTCTCGCACGCGAAATATTTTATTTATTTATTTATTTTATTATATTATATTTTATTATATTTTATTTTATAATTCACACTGTGCAATAATAAGAGCGCAATGATATTGTCGAGCGTGATGACGTGCGCGTAACATACATGCCGCAGAGATAAGAAAGAATAGTAGAGAGAATAAATAATTTTGATCACAGAGTTAATCCCGGTTAATCCACATTTATTTTTACATATATATTTTATCACATTTTTAATATCTCCTCTGCTCCAATATGAATATCTCTGTGCTTCCTTGGGAATTGAGCACTATTCGAATAATTTGTTATTAGATGTGCAACTTTGCTTCCGCCGTTTTTCTATAGATGGCTTTAGCGATAAGTGGTGGTCGAAATAAATAGATCATAGACGTCATACAATAAACTTGGGCATCTGTCAACATAACCCCATAGAAACATTAGTTGATTTGTGTCTGCATCATAAAGTTATTCTCGATTGAAAATGTCAGTTTACGAGCCAAATTCTTGTCATTTGCGGGAGATTTTAATTTTTTGCTTCAACATGAAGAAATCTGCGGCTGAGGCAATGCTCTCAAATACTTATGGTGAGGCCGCTATTAGTGAAAGAACGTGTCGTGAGTGGTTTCAAGAACGGTGATTTTGACGTCCAAGGTCATGCTCTGTATTTGGTGGGATCAGCTCGGCGTAGTGTATTATGAACTGTTAAAACCGACTGAAACAATCACAGGCGATCGGTATCGAACGCAATTGATGCGTTTGAACCGAGCATTGAAAGACAAACGGCTGCAATACAATGAGAAACACGATAAAGTGATTTTGCAGCGTGACAATGCTCGACCCCATGTTGCGAAAGTGGTCAAGTCATACTTGGAAACGTTGAAATGGGAAGTCCTACCCCACCCGCCGTATCTTCCAGACGTTGCTCCCTCTGACTATCACTTGTTTCGATCAATGGCACACGGCCTGGCTGACCAGCACTTCCGGTCTGAAGAAGTAAAAAATTGGATCGATTCGTGGATAGCCTCAAAAGATGACCAGTTTTTGCGACGCGGGATTCGGTACGCCACCCGAAAGATGGGAGAAAGTAGTGGCCAGCGATGGACAATACTTTGAATCATAAATGTATAACCAGTTTTTTACAATAAAGCTTCGAATTTCGGAAAAAAAACAGCGGAAGCAAAGTTGTACACCTAATATTTAGAATATTATTCAATAATAAAATAAAATTTTATTTATTATTTGTATTATTTATTGTTTATATTATTGATCATTATTCTTTATCATTCTTCATTCGCATTATTGGCTATTTAGTTATTCGTATTATTCATTATTTGCATCATTATTGACATTATTCATTATTAGCATTATTTGTTTTTCGCATTATTCTATTTTATATTGTTCTAGAACACGAGCCTTCACGAGCCTTTTATGAGCCACTGTATGAAAATAAAGATCCACATTCCAAATAATATCCATATATCAATTACTAATTGTACGCTATAAGTTTCGCCACGCTTCGCATCTTCATTATTAGAACTGTGTTTAACATAAAATTTAATTTTTTAAAAATGGCTGAAACGATTGAATTATCGACAATTTTAAAAATTTTATATGACACATATTTCAAAATTATCGCAACTAATGGAATTTTAGTAACAGCGACTATTATTAAATGTTTACCAAATGAAGTATATATTAAAGAATTGCTAACATCATTTCATTTTAAATCTCATTAAAAACAAAATACACAACACAACAACACAATATGGTAACATATGTAGTAATGGAGGAATATGAACAGTAAAAATGAACGTGTTGAAGTTAATCAAGATATCATTCTTCTAAAAAAGAACTATCGTAGAAGACATTTGCAGAAACAGTTTGAGGATAACGAAATATATTATTTATTCTATGATTCCGTTAAAGACTGTAGAGGATCGTTTTGCAAGAATTTTTGAAAATTTAGGATTGTGTGGTTACGGTAACTCACTTCAGATTATGAGCTGAAGAAAAAAGAATCGAAGAGTTATATGAAACATATATTATTAAAAAAATTCTAAGTAAAAGTATATGTCTGTACAATGGCTAATGTAATGATTATCGCAAAAAAAAAGTTTCTCTGGTACGATAGCTTATTGAATTGATAATGATTTATTCGAAGATCGGTTTTAGCATGTCGAAAATTTCGAGGTACATAGTTTCGATAAGATAGCTCATCTTCTATAAGAGGTTCATTTGACTTAGACTCCAAAAAAATGATTGCGACTATTAGTGACAATGCTAATAATTTTGTCAAAGCTTTTCGTCTTTTTGGAATGAAACTCAATCATTTCAATTGCAATATCGAAGTTTCTAAAGATGAATCTATAGATGATTCTATAGATGATCATGAAGAAAAAGACGACGAAGAAGAATTTAAACACATTCCAATCAGTAAGAATTGATCGTATTATACATATATTCTCAGGGATAGCAGGTAACGTGTTACGCATTACAAATTATTTATTACTTTTTTCAATAAGTAACGCGTAATGGTAACAAGTTATTTTTTAAAGTGACTTTTTCAACCTTAACACAATTTTAGCATTTATTTAAAAATAATATATATAACTATATAATTATTGTTTGCATAGTTATATACCAGGTGTATAAGTTTAAATTCGCTGTTTTTAGTCAGAAAAACACTTTTTTTTTTTCCTAGGAAGCAAAAACAAATTTATTCAAAGTACTTGCTCTCGCTAACTATACATTTTTATTATCTTTCAGGCAAACCACTCATCAAGCTATTTTCGGACGTAAGAATCGAAGTGCCGCAGCGAGCGCGTAGCCCATCGATGAAAAAAGGTGATAGTCAGAAGGTGCCAGGTCTGATGAGTAAGCGGGATGGGGTAGCACTTCCCAGTTGAGTGTCTCCAAGTTTTGGACCATTGTTGACGTGTGCGATGGTGCGTTGTCGTGGAGGAAAATCAGCTTGTCATGTCTTTTCCGATAATGCGGCCTTTTTTCACACAGAGCACGGTGCAATTTGATCAGTTGGTAGCGGTGAGCATTAACAGTTTCACCAGTTTTAATAGCTCGTAGTAGATGATACTCTCCTGATCCCACCAAACGCACAGCATCGTCTTCCATCCGAAGCGATTTGGTTTTGAGAAAGATGTTGATGACGGGATCAAGATTTCTTGCGTTTAGGATTCTAAAAATAGATCCACTTTTCATTGCCAGTCACAATTCGATGGAGAAATGACTTTCTGTACCTTGCGAGCAGCATTTCGCAAGTGGTTTTTCGGTTTTCCTGCTGTCTTTCATTCAGTTCATGTAGAACCCATTTTTCCATCTTCTGGATCCCATGGATTTCAAACGTATGGAGACGGCTTCTCGTGTCACATTCAATTGATCCGCGAGTTGTTGTTGTCCAACAATGCTTGCAATTCGCTGTCTTCAAACTTTTTCGGTGGTTTTCAACGTTCTTCGTTTCTCATGTCAAAATCGCAACTTTTGAATTTTTTAAACCACTCAAAGCACTGTGATTACCAAGAGCATGCTCACTGTAAGCTTCGACAAGCATTCGATGCTGCAGTAGTTTTCTTCAAATGGTAACAGAAAATCAATGCTGTTCGCAAATCGTAGTTTCCAGACACAAAATTTGACATGTTCAATGCTATTACAAATTATACTGTTGTATGAAACTTGTATTGTTGTGAGTTGAAAATCTTTGTCAGATGTCAGAACAAGGAAATGGCGTCGTCTGACGGCAACTACATTGACAGCTATGGCCATCTATTGGTAAATTCCAGTTTCATATTTACATACCTTATATATGAGTTAATTATGTTAGTTTGCAACAGGTGTATAATATTTGTGATAAATATTTCTTACTCTGAAAAATATTTCTTACTCTTTTATATTCAAAAGAATTTGAATATAAAAAATGGATTTAAGAAGAACGAATTCTTATATCTTGAAGAATATCTATCATGTGTATTACTACATTGGCTGAAGCTTTACATATATTACAAACCGAAAAGGCGTATGTATCCATAATATATATTATGAATTCGTACTTCCTTTGCGAAGAAAGCTTCAAAATTTGTAACAAAAAATTGAAAATATTGTACTACATTGATTTCTTTCATTTCTCTTTAGTCATAGCAGAAAATGCAGCAATTGTTGCATTATCATATCCAGATTTAAAAAACGATGATTTAATTGCATTAATTCTGAACATTAATTATCAATAGAAATACTTTTCAAACAAAAAAAAAGAATTTCATTGTAGCAGAATGTGTCATTTCTGAATCTGTACAAACGGAATAATTACAACATAGCGACGATTTTTTTTATTTTGGTAACTTATTGACAACGACTAGTGGAATTACAGAATACTTTTTCTTTTATGCTGACCTCTTATGCTATAACCTTTCTATGAGGGCCGATAAAGGAAGAAGTTATCAAGTACTTCAGTGACAATCATCGTGAAATATCAATATTGCAAACATACAATTAAACGTCTTTTATTTAATTAAACCTACAATTAAAAATCTTTTTGCGCTACAATATACTTCTTCCTTCATCGGCCTTCATAGAGAGGTTATTTTCTTATGCAATAATGACTAATGTTCCCAAAAAAAGTAATAAATTAAATATAATGTTTGAAAAAAGAGTTGTGCTTAAAAATAATTATACTAAAAATATAACGTAAGAAACTGTTTATATTATTGTTATAAAAAAGATTTTTATGTTACTATGTTATAAAAAAAATGTTTATGTTATTTTACATTACGCTTTACAATACACACGTATTAAATATATCTATATGTTTAAGATATTTCGAATTGTATGGACTATGTTCTCCCATTTAATTATTCAAATTTTCATTGGTCTTATTTCGTATTATATTGTTCCTAGAATACAAAATTTCACGAGCACTGTACGAAAAAGTAAATTATATTAAAATCTTTATTTACTTTTTTGCTATTTCTTTTTTTCTTTCCTGCAAAAATGAGCCTAATTTCATTAATATTGCAGAGGAGAGGGCTAACTAATTTACTATTTCTTTTAGCACCAACGACATAAATTTTATTCGAATACATTATTTACTCGAACTATATATTATTAATTCAAATACATTGTATGTATTTATTCAAATACATTGTATTTAAATAAATTTTATTCGAATATATCATTTGTTCGAATACATTATTCGCATTGTGAGAATAAGTTTTAATTTAAATAAATCATTCATGATACACGGATAGAAATATTCGAATATAATTTTATTTTAGATACACAAATAAATTTATATTCTAATAAAAAATTATTTTTTATGAATAAGATACTAATACTTTATTTTTTTGTAAAAATGCCCATCTTTGCTCGAGAAATGACGTTGTAGCTATAGTAGTCATTTTGTCGAATAATATTTGATATTTCAACGCTGTGTTCTATCAATGCTGATTTCAGCCTGATATCTTGTTTATGTTCCTTCATGCGCACGTTGATTATTCTTCCGGTTTCACCGATATATACTTTTCCGAAAGAGCAAAGTATTTTATGGAACTGAGTGAGACTTTTGGTTTTTAGGATTTCTCAAGAGGATTTTCTCAATCTTCCTTGAAGGCTTGAAAATAGTTCATATTTTGAACAGTATTTGTTCAAAATTCTTGAATTCGCCGATTCGGTTTGTTGTTTTTTTTACATATAGAAAAATCGAGAGGCTTCTTTTGTTTAATTTTTCCTGTGATTGTTGTGTGTCTGAATTGTTCTTTGTCCCATTACTATGTTTGTTGATGTTTGTTGTTCACTTCTTTCTTATTGTATCCGATCTTTTATAAAGTTTATTTCAAATGGTTAAGTTTGTAGATGTTCCTTATCAAAGATATAAGACTGTATGCACAAGTGAGTGTATTGCCAACTGTTTTTGTGCCGGATGGTAATGCATCTCAACATGTATCGGTCAATGTGTGGCTTCCTGCATACTTGATAGCCCAGAATATTATCAGTCTTCTTTGTGATCGGAACAGCCAGGAAAGGAAGCTTACAATTCTCTTCTACATTTAAGATGAATTGAATATTAAGATGTTGGTTGTTGAGGAAATTTAATGTTTACTTTTATTGATGTTTTATTGATTTTATACACATAAACACATAATATGTACATAAATATTTATTGAAAAATAGGAATTAAAGACTCGAAGCTGGATTTTTGCTTAAATAATTCATTGTGAATTATATATACAGGATGTCTATAAAGTCTGATCCAGGCCGAAGTCTCGGAAACGGCTGTAGATATGGAAAATCGTTTCATGCGATAGGATATTAAGGAATATATGATAAAAATATGGATTTGACCTTGAGTGATTTTTTAAGTTAACCGATGTTTTCTTAAGGGGATCCTAAAACTGTCTGTATTATCGACTAAATCATATAATTTTTGTATAACAAAAACTCTTTTCTCTTTTACAAATTCGAAAATCCTTTTCCAAGATTAAAATATACACATTAATACATTTTGTGAAGTTTATGCTGAGAATGACCAAAAATTTCGAAATTGATATATTTTTTATCATTTCTTATATAGTATAATATGGCGTCTCAAGCTGTCAAATCGTAACAACATTTGTTTGATAAAACAGTTTTGTAACCTGTACTTACGAAATAGTAATTCACAAACACAATTTGCACGAAGAAATAAGTTCTTAGAATTAAACTTAGACGCTTCATCGCGACGAATTTGTTATACGAAAATTGAACGTGCGACTGCATGTATCATAAGTTACGTGAGATATTAGCATGAGTGTAATAGCATATAAAAACATGTCGGTGCGCTGGAAAAACTTCTGGCTTTGTCAGAGTTCGGCTTCGCTTTAGGATCCCCTTAAATGAAACTTTCCATTTTTTGTTACATATTCTTGCAACTTACCTCGAGACCTTTTCAAAACATTACTGTAACTATGGGCTTAGGATAATAAAAAAATAACACGATTTTGCGAACATGCGTGTCTCTATTTGGTGGTTAAACTATCTTTTGGCGCGGAATAGACTTCCTAAAAATAGAGAGTCTAGACATTTAGCAGAAGTGCTTTCAAAATGGCGATGAATGTAGGAGCGTGCGTGCGTGTGTGCGTGCGTGCTCGCGTGCGCGCGCGCGCGTGTGTATGTGTGTGTGTGTGTGTGTGTGTGTGTGTATGTGTGTACATGTTGGCTACTACATCATGTAACATGTTTTTATTAATACACATCAATTTTGGAATAATAACAATATACAATATCTCTACAATTCAATATAAAAATTCAATAAATAATTTTTTTTATGTGTCTAGCTATGATTATTTGCAATGCTCTAATTAATGATTATCTGCAAGTTTCCTAATCTTTTTTTAAGTAATATAAACAATAATGATACGATTTAACTTTTTATCTTTTTCATATAATGCAAAGAGAAGAAAAAAAAATGAACCAAGATACTAGAAATTAAAAATAATAAGCCTTATAATTTACGTTATGTGTATTATAGATTTTTAATAGTGATAGTGAATTTTAGAACACAGCCAGTATATATTACATACATTGCATCGTATGTATATACACTGAATCTTCGCCAAAGATAATATTTCTCAAGTTTTAGGAAATATGCATACATCATTATTTCTGTGATATTATTATAAATGTTGAAGTAATTAGATAAATTATTTCATTCACATATATTTGAATAAGTTATCTTACTGTTTGTTTCTTCTTATTTACTTTATTGACACCTTTTTAAAAGATCACAATAATAATTTTCTATACTCATGAGGCCATCTATATTATTTGGTCTACCTATTTTATATTTTGTACGCACTTGTAATTTTAACCTGTGATCTAGAATAAAACGATTCTTTTCTAGTTATACATCATTTCTTGAGCTTTATCAACAGGTTATGGACTCAGGAACACGATCATGTTTAGTTATTGTGTAAGGATTATTTCTTTATATTTTTCGTATTACGTTGCTACGCAATGTCCATGATACTGACTTAAAACCGACAAAACTCAATGGTGACAATTATTTCCATTGGGAATTTAAGATGGAAATGTATCTACGTCGAGAAAAATTATGGACAATCACAATTGTCAATAGTGCGCCTGATCTAATAACTGAATGAGAACATGTAAATGAGAAGGCGTTGACCACGATTGCGCTATGCGTGAAAGATACCCAAATACAATACATCAGAGACTGCAAAACGGCAAAGGAGTCATGAAATGCATTGAAGGAAATATATGAGATGGATTCAACAAGTAATCGGGTATATTTATTACGTCTAATCATGCAAGAGAGGTTAAGTGAAGGCTGTGCCGAAGGCCATATAAACAAAATGCATGAATTGTTTCAAAAACTACTTGCTCTTGGTATTGAAACTTGGTATTGAAATAAAGCCGGAATTTTTTATATGTGGTATGCTGTTAGCAACACTTCCCAGTAGTAGCTACGATGCATTAGTCACTGCACTAGAGGGGAAGGACGAGAACCAATTAACAAGCGTGTATGTGCGAGCAAAAATAATTTCAGAATATAAGCGCAGGAAAAATCGAGATGGTGACAATGAGACATCAGCATTCAAAGTTAATACTGAGATGAGATCGGATGATCTCTAGCACTAGAGATTATAAAGGCGGCAAGAAAATGTTTATATGTTTTCATTGCAATAAGAATGGTCATATTCAACGAAATTGTGATGAGTAACAATTGCTGAAAAGTCAGAAATATGATAGGCACAAGGCTAATAAAAGGTCTTTCAATAAAGACGCTCGATTTTTAAATGTAAATAAAACAAGTTTTGTGTGAGATATCCACTCAATTTTTTTTTATTTGAAAGAATATTTTATCACATTAAGTATGGAATATAACGTCGCTCAACTGTCCGCCGCGACTTCGCTTGGTGACACGTATTCGGGCGGTCCAATTTTCGACTTTCTCGCATAAATCTGGCTGAATTTGCTGGATGGCGTTTGTTATGTTAACTTTGAGAGCATCAATTGTTTGCGGTTTATTCGTATAGACCTGCGATTTAAGATAGTCAAAGGAAGAAGTTTAAAGGCGTTAAATCGCACGATCTCAGTGGTCAGTTCACGTCGCCGCCGTGCGAGATAACCATGCCCTCAAATTGCTCGTGCAGAATGTCCATCGTGGCATGCGGTGTCTGGCACGTAGCGCCATCCTGTTGGAACCACATGTTATCGATATCCATATTATCCATTTTAGGCCATAAGAAGTTGTTTATCATCAATCTGTAGCGCTCACCGTTGACGGTTATGGCAATGCCCGCTTCGTTTTGAAAGAAGTACGGATCGATGATTCCGCCAGACCAAAATCCGCACCAAACAGTGACTTTCTCGGGATACATTTGGAGCTGGTGTATCTCGCGTGGATTGGTATCGTCCCAAATTCGACAATTTTGCTTGTTTACATATCCATTCATCCAAAAATTGGCCTCATCGCTAAAGATGATTTGTTTGGGTTAATTTCCAACTACTTCAGAACCCATTCAGCGAACACACGGTCTATTGTCTATGGTTTACCTTAAGTTCTTGGGTCAGTTGAATTTTATAGGGGTGCAGACCCAAGTCCCGACAAAATTCGCCAAGTTGAAGTCGCAGAAAGGCCAAGTTCTTGTGAACGACGAGAAATTGACCGCCTCGGGTTTTCCCGTACACTCTCACGCACAGTAGCGATGTTTTCAGCAGACCTTGCGTTTCGGCGATGTACTGGTGTTGACTGATTATTTATCGAACCGGTTGACTTGTATTTAGTTACCAAACGTCGAATAGTCGACTTGGCAGGACGGTTATGGCGAGGATAAAAATCACGTAATGCGCGGAATGTTTCTCAAACGGAGCACTGATTTTGATAATAAAATTTTATGACTTGCACACGTTGCTCAACTATGACCTTCCATGGTGATTTGCCATACACTACTAAACAATTCATAACAAATTTGACAGATGTCACTTTAACAACATAGCTACTATGATCTAATAAATATCGAGCGTCCTATTGAAAGACCCTATATAATTGAGAACGATGTCCATGATGGAGAGATGCTGTTCGCAGTAGGTGATTTGGATGATTGGATTATGGATTCTGGAGCCATTTCACATGTCATATCACAAGTAAAAAGGAGGCATTTCTAAATCTTGACAAGAAGCATCGTGAGAAGGTTGGCGTGGCGAATGGGCAGACTTTGTTGAAAGAGGGACTGTTCTTATGAATTTCAAGAATGAGAATGACGATACAATCAAAATAAGAATGGATGATGTAATATATGCACTGACGGTAGCTTGCTTTCGGTTCGAAGATTGATCAAAAAGGGTTTCAAGATCAATTTTGCCACCGATAAATGAGATACGCTGTAACAGATTTGCACGAAATTTGTATAGACTTCAACAGTTACAATCAGTGAATAGGCAAAGCAGCAAGTGTTCACATGAATGGCACAAGGTTCTAAGACATAGAGATATTGAATTTGTGAAGAAACTGCCCAATAGCGGCTTAGGAAACGAGATAGAGATTGCTGAGTACGGAGAGAGTTTAAGAAATCAGTATGTTCAATTTATATAAAGGAAAAAATGACTAGAATAAAATTTCCGAAAGAAACTGATAGTCGTGCAGAAAATGTGTTGGATGTGTCTGATACATTCTGATGTTTACGAATGCCAACTATCACATCTGGAAAAAGATGTTAACTTTTTCAGATGATTGCTCACAATATACTATTTATTTATTAAGAAAGAAGTCAGAGATATTTGATAAATTCAAGAAGTTTATTGAATGACATGAAATCAATTTGATCGTAAGATAAAAATGATAAGATCGAGATGATGAATATGTAAGCAAGGTTTTGAGAACTATCTCAGAGGGCATTGAATACTAAAGAACAGCATCGTATTCCCCACAGCAGAATGACATTGCAGAGCGTAAGAATCGTGATTGAGATGACGTGTTATATGCTTTTAGATGCTGGCTTCGAGAAGCGTTTTTGAGAAGAGGCAATTATGACAGCAAATTTCATACTTTTCCATAACAAAATCGTTTGTTATAGAAAAGCGTATCGAAAATACTATTGGAGAAAATACTAGTATGATAAGCAACCAATATACACACGCCTAAGACGATTTGGGGAGCAATGTTCACATCCTGGATGCAAGAAAGAAGACAGAAATTGGATCCTGAAAACTGCTTACGTGAAATGCTGCTATCGGATATGATTGCGCATCGAAACCATACAGGTGTTACATTCCAGAGCAGGATAGAATAATCATTTCTAGAGACACGCAATTTGTCGAGAAGAAATCAAATGTAATTTCTGAGAAGTCAATTCAAATATCAGAAATAATCAGTAATGTTATTAAAAGGGAAAATAATGATGAGGCTAACATAATCACTTTGACAGATGTACATGATTCAACTGCCACGACAGACGAATTTTACAGTAGTGTGAAAAGCAATGATGAATAGAATGGACCTGATAATAAGACTATAAACGATCCTAAAGAGATACCGAAGCATTCATCACGCTCAACTAAAGGCTATGCACCATGAAAATAGAAGAGATGAACCTTGTTAATTACAATTCAAGAACCAAGTAATTATTAAGAAGCAGTTATGTCTAACGAGAAAGAGAAATGGATTCCATGGAGGAGATGTCATCGTTCTAAGATAACAATGTTTGGGAATTAGTAAGCTTATTGAAGAACAGGAAACTATTGAAAAAATGAATTTACAAACTAAAGATCGATGAAACTGGACAAATAAAGAGATATAAAGCGCGACTTGTAGCTATTGGCTAAGGTTTTAGCCAAAAATTTGGAGTAGATTACAATCAAGTATTCGCACCGGTCGCAAGATCGATCACATTCAGAATTCTGCTGTCGATAGCCGCAAGAAATAGCATGAAAGTATTGCATTTTGGACGCAAAAACGGCTTTTCTCAACGGCGAATTAAAGGAAATTATTTATATGAAGCAGCCATCAGGTTTATCAAGAAATGGGCAAGAGAAAGTGTGTTTACTCTTACAAAAGGAGTGTATATAGTCTGAAGCAATCAGCTAGATTATGGAATCAATACATGACACACCGATCAACATCCGATTAAACCAGAGTAAGAAGAAGAATCATTGTCTCTATACAATGGCAGACAACAATGGAGTAATTTATGTTCTAATATATGTTGATGATGCAATATTGGCAAGCAACTCAAATAAAGCATATTATTAAAACACTGTGAATCTGCACTTAAGACGGCCTATGAGAACCTTTGAGAGAAGAATTGGTATGCATCAGAAGAGATGTGACCAGAACTGTTATGTCATTTATCAGACAGCATACACGAATCACAGAAGAATTACAGCTACGTAATGCAAAGGTATTGGATATTTTACTGAGCCGGATATGGAAATAGCGAATCATCATTGTTACCCAGCAACGAGGAATATTGAAGAATAATTGGATACCTTTTGTACATGTGTCAATACGTCCAGATATTTCAGCAGCAGTCAATTCTGGCACAAAAGATAGCAATGCCTACTGAAGAAGATTAGAACGAGGTAAAACGATTATAAAATACTTAAAGGGCACAACAAAAATGGAACTAAAACTTGGAAGCGAGCAACAGTTAAGATCATACATTGATGCTAATCGGGCTGGAGACAGATGTTTACGTAAGTCAAACACTGGCTACGTTATCATGTTCAAAGTGAGCGACTGAAATCGAAGAGAACGCCACACATGATTGCCGCCTTATTGCTCCAGCTAATTTATGGCACTGAAGGATGTCGCAAGTTGTCATGGATACAGAATTTTGAATGATTTCGGACATTCAGATAAATCTTATATATGATGAAGATAACCAGAATTGCTTGAGCATGATTCAGGAGAAGAAATTTTCAAACAGAATCAACACATTGACACCAAAAAATTCTTTGTGGACAAAGTTGTAACCTGCAAATATTGCCCTACGAAGAAGATGATAGCCGATAACACAAAGCCATTATCAAAGCAACGTTTTGTAGAACTACGCCAGACCATAAGGTTAAATGTTCATTCAAATGAGGAGGAATGTTGAAGTAGATAAATTATTTCATTTACATACATTTGAATAAATTATCTTACTGTTTGTTTTTTCTTATTTACTTGAATAAATTATTTTACTGTTTGTTTTTTCTTGTTCACTTTATTACCCCTTTTGAAACATCACAATTAATGAAGATCAACCGTAATAATATTAGTAGTACAAATTAGTTCGGTCCGTTTCCCTAAAGATGGCTCCAGCTATTGTGAATGGTTCATAGTGACAACTGATTTTGGCGCTTTCAGAGAGATTAAACATCTGCTAATAATATTCAGTTTATATCGCTTTGAGTTTCATACAAAAACCTTGATTTTTACTTTGTTTGAAATGTCGAATTTTGTGTTAACCAAGCAACATTTGCGGGAGGTTTTGATTTTCTGCTTTAATTGGAAGAAAAGTGCGGCTGAAGCATCGAATGCTTGTCGAAGTTTATGGTGACACTGCTCCAACTGATAAATCATGTAGGGAATGGTTTCGACGTTTCAAGAATGGAGATTCAGCGTTGAAGACAAGCCTCGCTCTGGACAGTCAAAAAAATTCGAAGACAAAGAATTAGAGGTATTACTCGAAAAAGATCAGAGTTAAACGCAAGAGGAGCTTGCAGAATCATTGGGGATAACTCAACAAGCTATTTCTGTACGATTGAGAACCATGGGAATAATTCAAAAAGGAAATTGGCCTTATGAACTGAAATCGAGAGACATTAAAAGGCGATTTTTCACTTGCGAACAGTTGATTCAAAGACAACAGAGGAAAGGTTTTTTGCATCGGATTGTGACTGGAGATGAGAAGTGGATATTCTACGACAACCCCAAGAAGAAAAAATATTACGCTAGCCCGATCAATCGTTGCCATCGACCTCAAAACATCAACACCACGGCCGAACATTCATAGTTCGAAAATCATGCTCTGGTGGGACCAAAAGGGTCTTGTTTACTAACTGAGCTGCTGGAACTTGGCGATTCCATTATACGAGTGATCGGTATCGGCTACAATTGATTCGTTTGAGCCGTTTGAGCCATTGCGAGAAAAACGGCTAGAATACGAATAAAGACATGATAAAGTTATTCTTCTTCATGACAACGCTCGGCCTCATGTCGCTAAAGTAAAAAAATATTTAGAAACGCTCAAATGGGATGTTTTATCGCACTCGCTGTATTCTCCGGACATTGCTCCTTCTGATTATTGGTTGTTCCGAAGGATGCAGCAAGTTCCACCTTTTCACTTCTTTCGCAGAAATTGGCTTCAAAATTGGATCGCTTCCAAAGACGAGTCATTTTTTCGAGATGGAATTCGAAAATTACCTGAGAGATGAGAAAAAGTAGTAGGCAGCGATGGAGAATATTTTAATTGATCTGTTCATTCATTTTGTTTTGAAATAAATCCATTTTTGAACACAAAAAAACGGATTGAACTAATTTATACTCCCAATAATTTTCGATACTCATGAGGCCATCTACCATATGTTATTTGGTCTACCTATATTTTTATGTTTTGTATGCACTTGTAATTTTAACCTTTAATCCAGAATAAATTCTTTTCTATTTCATAATTATCATCATTTCTTGAGGCCAAATAAATTCCGAGTACCATATATTTCAATTCTAATTTTCCTCCCGTTTGCGCTGAGTGAGCAAGGTTATTGGTGTTGCCATTGTGAGAGCATCAATTATGCGGAATCCTAAATGTCTAGACACTCTACTTCTAGAGACTTTAGCGCGGAATAGAGTAAGTATAAAGAGAGTAGCGCCAATGCATGTGTCTAATGCTGAATGGCTGCGCCATTAAGTGGTCTTATAATTAAAATTATTATTATAGTTAAAAAGAAAACAATATTAAAGAAAAAAGAAGTTAAGACGAAGAATTGCATCATATAGATACCCCAGATATAGGACACAAAATGGCGACTTCCAGCTAATTGGCGTCACTCTGTTTATACCCATTCTAGCGCGAAAGTATCCTGAGCACTCTCTTATAATTTATGTCTATATAATGAAGAGATCTTCTCGCATTGAAAATAAAGAGACTTTCTTATGATATTATAAAATAAAATAAAGCTTTTTTTTAATCAGTACTTTTCGAGTTATAAGGCTTGAACGTTATAATACCATAGACATTAGTTACTCAAAATATCCGATTGACAGTTAAAATATCTTGAATGTTATTCAGGTTCATAACCTAAAAAACATGTTTGTCAAGATCAAGGTTATTGAAACATGTTCACTTTTTATGGTAAAAATTCATTTTTATATAAAATGGAAATAAAAGGAACAATCTTTAATAATCTTGATCTTGACCATTGTTATCCAGATCATGATCTTAAACAATGTTCAAAAGATTCTTTAGCTGTCGATCGGACACATTAGGCCAACGCCCATGTCAGTGATATAATAACGTTCAAGTCTTGTAACTCAAAAAGTACTATAATTTAAAAAGGCTTTATTGTAATGTTTCTAAAAGCTCTCGAGGTAAGCTACAAGAATATACAATAAAAAATGAGAAGTTCCATATAAGAAAACATTAGTCACATTGACTTAGCCTTGAGACGGTCATTCAAGGTCAAGTCCATATTTTCATATATCCTTCTTAATATCCTATAATTTTCATATAAAACATTTTTTCATATCTACAACCGTTTCTGAAATATAGGGTCTGGGTCAAACTTTATAGACCTTGTGTACTTGACAGGGTCCAAAGGACTTTTAGGACGCTTGCACAGAATACTAGCAATTCAAGTTCGATTCCCGACCAAGGTAACATTTTTTTTTAATAAGTTTATTTACAGATTTTCAGCATATTAGGATTTCTTTAATAGATGCCTATTGAGCATCAAAATTTAATTGTGATATTATTTCAGTTAGTTTAACTATGTTTTTTGTCCGATAAAATTTTGATGTGCAGTTCAAAATGATTACAAATCGATGCCTGTGTAGAAAATACTATATCGAAAAAAACATGAAGAAAAATTTATAATAAAAAAATAAAAAGTGGTCTATTTCACATGAGATATGAAAATCGATCTATGTCGGAACGCATACGAAGTTTATATCAAGAAAAGCAAAAAGCATGGTTTATGTTGTAAAGAAGCATTTAAATTGCGCAATATTTTCTTATCATAAATTTGATAATGGTATAATTAAGAACAGGAACCGCATTGATATTCAACTCTGTTTCTCGCACTCATTTATTCATCTATTATTTAATTTATGCACACAAATTTTGTTAGTCATATTTATAAGTTCTATCAATATATATATAAGTATATTATATAAGTACAAATATATAAGTACAAATATATATATGTACCCATATATATAAGTACAAATTAATATGCGGTCGCTAATATGTTACGTAACATGGCGCTCGATATGGCACTAAAATTTAATTTTCATGAAAAAAACACAGTGAACAGTAATGATCAGTATCCCACAATGTCTAAATAGACTTAATAGGTTGTAATAAAGTAATTTAACGATTGGTTCTAGAATTCAACGTAATATGTAATAATCTATATGAGATAATATGATATCAAAGAATGGTAATGCCTGTGAGAGTCGAACACGGGATATACGCATGTAATGAATTTATTCAATCAATACATAATATAATATTGGGAATACAAATTAGTTCGGTCCGTTTTTTTGTGCATTTATTTCTAAACAAAATGAATGAACAGATCAATTAAAGTATTGTTCAGCGCTGCCTATTACTTTTTCCCATCTCTCAGGCAATTTTCGAATTCCATCTCGAAAAAATGATTCGTCTTTGGAGGCGATCCAATTTTGGAACCAATTTTCGATTTCTGCGAAAGAAGTGAACCGGTGACTTGCTGCATCCTTCGAAATAATCAGTAACCAGAAGGAGCAATGTCCGAAGAATAGACCCTTTGACCTATATATATGTATATGACCTTCAAATCACAGTCCGAAATTCCCTCAAGATTTTGGGCAATGATTTCAGTTTTCATCAAGTAGCAGACACTCCGTGCACAATAATCCGATTTGATGTTCTCCATCACCTTCAGCCCGACATTCGCAAGTTCAGGACACGACTTCAATTTTTTGCTAAATCCGGTTTGTTTATCTCAATTCTTATGCTCTATTAGGAGCAATTTTGTTGATTTTGAAAGCACATTTCGCCGGCCTAAGTACAACCTTCTTTGTGTCATTGGAAGATGTAAATCTATCCGCATGATTTTTTTCAGGCACTACAAAAAAGCTAATAAATGTAGGCATCTCCAAGATCGGTCCTCTTGACACACAAATTTTACACGAGTTTGATTTTACGCGGATGTACGCAAATCAGAATTAGTATTGTCGCGAACCCGATTGATCAGATCACTTTGATCATGTACAATTAAGACTTCTTGAATGACTTTTTTAATATTATCTACATTTAATCCGTTCGATTTTTCGTCCAATATGTTGACCAGAACAATATGTAGACACTTTAAGGAAAGCGTCCTTACAGACACGCAACGCAGTGTCGACCTGATCCTTTCTCTCTGTTGTTTTCTTGTTAATAATTCTATTAGACAGCTCACACTGCCTCTCTAAGCGCATTTACTCTAGAGACGTTAATTGATTCAAATGCAGTTCTATCTTCTAAAATATTAGATAAACTAGCCGCTTGGCTAGACTACGTCTCAGTCCCGCAGAATCACTCCCACTGTTGCCCTCTATCCATAATGCAGAGATCTTCCACTATTCAGCCTGATCACGGCAGGATCCAAGTTTACAGCACACATGCGCAATCAGAATAGCAAAGCAGGTAGGCAGTAACCTCCATCTTTAATCAATAAAATCAGAACAGGAAAATCCTACATCAGAGCACGAGACAGCAACAATCAAAGACTTACATGTATCAGAATGTCAAACGGAGAAAGCTCTTGACCTCAGTCCTGAAAAAAAATCCCCACACATGACAGCAACAGACAGAAAAATAATCTGAATCTAAAACTGAGCAATAAATAACACGTGTGCAACGATATTCACGCAGAGAGAGAGAAAGAGAGAGAGAGAGAGAAATTTATTAAAATTTTTTTTTAATTTCATAAATGGTTATGACAGGAATCTATTCATTTATGATATATTTCTTAGAATTCTTAAAAGTAAAAAAAATTAGCAATTTAATGAAATTATTGATATAAAGGACAATAAAAATAAAATTATCTTAGAAGAAAAAAGTCTGGAAAAATATGATAAGGAAAAAAAATGGGAAAAACCCATTTTTTCCCAAAATTTTCTAGAATTCATTCATATTAAGAAACTATCGCGCAATTTGCCGGCTCGCGTAAAGGAACAATATCTCATGCCATAGCGCTGAGACATTACCGTGTCTCCAGATGTTACTATAACTGTTAGGAATTTATGATTAATTTAAAACTTAAAAGAGATATTAAAATATAAAATTGTTATAATAAATCTTGATTCTCAATAATAAATAATTGTAAAAAAATTAAACTTTTTTTTATAACTTTTTTCTTTTTTCCATAACTTTTTTCTATATTTGATATTCACAAGTCATACTTTTATTTAAAATACCGAGAAACATTGCACTAATAGAATATAGAAAAAATACAAAACTTTATACATAAAAGGAAAATTAATATTATTGAAACACGGATTTAAAAATTTATTTTTTGTAATTAGATAATGAATTTAATATATTATAGTATGTAGTAATGTTATGCAATGTAGAAGATAATGTTATATAGAAAGTTATGCAAGTCAAAATTATACAATAATATTATGCAAATAAAATGTCTTATATAATATGCATTATTATTATTAAATAATATTTCAGGAATCATATTTATTTATATTTATTATATTGTAAATCCAAGGATAAATGTGAAATCAGCCAATGCAAGCCAATACAGGATTAGATATGTGTAAATTCATATATTTTATTCTTGAGAAAAATTACAGACGTTTTTTTTTGATTAGATCTTCTTCAATAATGATAAAATCCGTATAAAATAATGTACAAATTTAATATAAAAGATACGATATAGTGAAGTTGGAATATCATTAACATATATTCATAATAGGATTATAATGCTATGCGTCGTATCTAATAAAATATTGTATAACACTTAAATCTTACATTTCAAATTATGTAATAATATTAACAATGATCTGTGACATAAGACACCAAGACGTTCAGAGAGTATGACATTATTGCATAATTTAAAATCTAAGATTTAAATTAATATTTTGTTAGATACGACAGATAACATTATAATCATATTATGAATATATGTTAACGATACTTCAATTTTACTGTATCTTTTATATTAAATTTATACGTTATGGATTTTATTGTTACACTGAGGAAGATCCAATCGAAAAAGTTGAAACGTCTGTAATTTTTCTCAAGAATAAAATATACAAATTTACACACGTCTAACTTGGATTTCACGTTTATCCTTGGATTTATTCGTTGGAACTTATACCAAGATTGATAATTATTATATGATATATTAATAAGATTGCAAATATTAGGTGTACAACTTTGCTTCTGCCGTTTTTTCCGAAATTCGAGGCTTTATTGTAAAAAACTGATACTATACATTTATGATTCAAAGTATTGTCCATCGCTAGCCACTACTTTCTCCCATCTTTCGGATAGTGTACGAATCCCGCGTCGAAAAAACTGGTCATCTTTTGAGACTATCCACGAATCGACCCAATTTTTTACTTCTTCATAAGACCGGAAGTGCTGGTCAGCCAGGCCGTGTGCCATTGATCGAAACAAGTGATAGTTAGAGGGAGCAACGTCTGGAGAATACGGCGGGTGGGATAGGATTTCTCATTTCAACGTTTCCAAGTATGTCTTGATCACTTTCGCAACATGGGGTCGAGCATTGTCATGCTGCAAAATCACTTTATCGTGTCTCTCTTGTATTGCGGCCGTTTGTCTTTCAATGCTCGGCTCAAACGCATCAATTGCGTTCGATACCGATCGCCTGTGATTGTTTCAGTCAGTTTTAACAGTTCATAATACATTACGCCGAGCTGGTCCCAAATACAGAGCATGACCTTGGAGCCGTGAATATTCGGTTTGGTCGACATGGAAGCATGGCCGGGAACTCCTCATGATTTTCTGCGCTTGGGATTATCGTAATGAACCCATTTTTCGTTCCCAGTCACAATGCGATGCAGAAATCCCTTCCGTCTTTGCCTTTCAGCTGTTCACAAGCAAACAAACGCCGTTCAACATCTCTCGGCTTCAATTCATACGGCACCCAATTTCCTTGCTTCTGAATCATTCCCATGGCTTTGAAGCGTTTTGAAATGGCTTGTTGAGTCACTCCCAATGATCGTGCCAATTCTTCTTGATTTTGACACGAGTCTTGCTCAAGTAATACCTCCAATTCTGCATCTTCAAAAACCTTCTCTCTTCTACCGCTATGCCGGTCTTCGACTATCAAAATCACTGTTCTTGAAGCGTTGAAATCACTCACGTTCTTTCACTAATAGCGGCTTCATCATAAATATTTGAGAGCATTTGATGAGCCTCAGCCGCAGATTTCTTCATATTGAAGCAAAAAATTAAAATCTCCTGCAAATGACGAGAATTTGCTCGTAAATTGACATTTTCAATCGAGATAACTTTATAATGCAGACACAAATCGACTAATGTTTCTATGGGATTATGTTGACAGATGCCCAAGTTTATTGTATGACGTCTGTGATCTATTTATTTCGACCACCACTTACCGCTAAAGTCATCTATAGGAAAACGGCGGAAGCAAAGTTGTACACCTAATACTAAATAAAATCATACAAGGAAAATACTATTTTATACATAATACATATTGTAACATTTTAGTTATTTGCAATATTTCTTTGAATGTAATAAATTTATATATCATTTTTTAGAAATACTTTACTTTTTTATTATAATATATAACTTTTATGATCTGTAAATAAAATTCTTAATAAATTTATTTGAATACTTCAGATTGAGAGGATTACGGTCAGCAATATTTCAAAAAGATGTCAGCTTTTCATACTTTTTGATAATATCCCAAAAAGATTGTAGATTTTTTCTGTAACATTTTAACAATCTTTCACCAAGGTTTCATGTGCAAGAATCGCGAACATTTTGCTATTCCAGAGCTGTCTCAGTAATGTTGCAGACATATTTCGCAACTTTTATGGAATGTTTCACTTTTGAAATATTTCTGAAATATTTCCGGAAACTTTTGTTATATGGGATATATAAGAAAATATGAGAAATGAAGTACTTTGTATGAGAAAATATGAAAACGTGTTTGAAAGGAGAAAATCTTACAAAATATATAGAAAAAGTCATATTTTCTCATTGCACTTTAATATTTATGAGAAAGCGGTCATTCTACGAATAAATATGACATTAAGCTGTACATCTAAAGATTATGCGTTTATGGATTTTCTCCGTGTTCAGATCCATTCTTAGAATGCCACGTTTCGTGAACCTTGCAGGCCACTTCATCAGGACGAGGAGCCTAGCCTGATACTAATCTTTATATAGAAAACATCCGTGAAAGCTTCAAGAATAAATAGCCATCGAAAAATCATTCTTTAGATACTATCATCATAATAGAAAACAACATAATTAAATATTATATTAATTTGATCTATATCATAAATCAACCTTCTCAGAGCAATATTTCAATTTTTGGTTTCAGCATCCTCTTACACAAGGTTTTCTTACATAAGGCATCTTAAAAAACGCATTCTTAATCTTGTGGATCGTGTATTATTAATTTCTCACTCTGACTATCATGCTAAGAACTTGAAATCCATTGTTAGAATTTTATTGGATAATGACTATCCTTTATTTATTTTCTCGACTGCAAGAACCTTGGCTAATAAAAAACAATTTTAAATAAAGATCATCACTATTAGCAACAATGACAGTAATAACAACGATCAATTAAAAACTTGGTTTACAATTCCGTATGAAGATCTATTATCTGAAAAATTTAGAAACGTCATCAAAGACACTGTTTCCGTTGTATCCTTCTATAGCATAAATAAATTGAATAACGTTATCAGAGCGCAAAAAGATCCATTATCCGCGAGTTGTAAGAAGAACGTCGTCTATAAAATTTTTTGTAAGGACTGTGATGCAACTTATGTCGAACAAACGAGAGACATTTGAAAATGAGTATTTTCGAACCTAGATCTTATATTAATAGAAACACAACAACACATTTGATAATAACAGATCATAGGTTACATTATAGTGATTTCTATAGAGAAGACATTAAAATATTGGATAATGAACGGAATTTCAATAAGAGATTAATAGCAGAGATGATCAATATAAAACAATATAAAATAATAGCATACTTAAAGACACAAAACTGCTAAATCAAACATATTTGAATTATTTTAACTCTTAGTTTGTTTTTATTATTGACATCGAACTTGAATCTTAAATGATCGGCTCTCACAAATTATCTCATTTTACTGTGATATATGGTTGTACTTTGATGATATATGGTTGTGACGTCCGCCATAACAAAATTTACAAAATCTGCTTATTAATAGCGAATGTTATTAAACATGACGAGAGCATTGTTGCTGTAGCAATGATAAACTCGGCAACTCGCGACACTAAAATCGTTGCTATAACAACAATGTACTCGATACTGAGCGCGCTCATCACGTGCGACTGCCAATGCGCCTGCGTGAGCGATATAATTAAAGATGCAAAATATTGCAGCGAAAGCAACAAGTAACAAATGCATGTTATTAGTAAGTTCCTTCAGGATACGAAGCCTATGCCACGAAAATCGATTTTCCACCGAAAATCGATTTAAAAGAGGGAAAAGTGGAAAATCGACTAGTGATTTAAAAACGATAAGTATTAAATGCATAATCTAAAAAAAATAGTGTCACTGAGATCACAATAACAAAGGTTGCAATCGCCTAACGAGATTTCGCACGCAAAGTGTCTAAGAGGCACTTAAACAAACATAACGGGGAATCCGTTAGATAGTATTGCCAAACAAACTTTTCATAATAATAATATACAATATCATTGTATAGTGATCCGACGAGTCGAAAGCGCGGGAAATTGCGGGAGGAGGCTGTTACTGTCCTTACGCATCTTCCCACAGCGAAAAAAATTGGGCAATTTCCAATTATTAAGAAAACTGAATTACTGAATGTTCTAGAACATTCGATGATTAATTAATAATTCGACCGCAAAACGCCGGCGACAAAGGGTATATAAACAAAGAGTTTTCGAGGTATCTCGCATGTCGTAATAGTAACAATCTGTAATATTTTTGTAAGAGCATCATTCTCGAAATTCCGTTAAATTTCGTCAGTGTTTTGCGGCCGCGAATAATCAATCGCTGTTGAGAGCGGAGAAACCACAAAACCGTTCATATAAATCGTAAACTGCAGTTATAGTTCTTTCTTCTATTTTTTATCATTATTTTTTTTTCTTTGTGCGCCGTCGCGAATCCGCATAGTATTATAAATCGCAAAAAGTTACAAGTCTTTTATTTTTTTTGTTGTTCTTTTTTTTGTGCGCGTTTTATTTAATAAATCTATCTAATAAACCTAGTTGATAAAAGTGGCACGTTATTATTTCTCATTCTCTCATTTCTTTTCCTTCTTTTTTTTTCTTTTTTTTTCTTCGCAAAGTGCTTTCTTATAACTGTCGTCTGTGACGTCTCTTTTCGCGCGGGAGTGTTATGTGTGAGAGAGAGAGAGAGAGAGAGAGAGAGAGAGAGAGAGAGAGAGAGAGAGCATAACGCGAATAAATCCGCGGTGTCCCTTGAGCCCTTCTTATCAGTATCACGAGCGATATCTTTAGAATTCAAGAGACACGTAAGCCCTTATAAATGGCTGGCCTTTCCATCCACCCCTTTTCTCATCCTCGCCGATGCTCCTTCCCAGTAGCTCCGGACCTTCTCCGGTCGTCACACGCTCAATCACGATCCCGTGACTGCCTTCCGAGTGGAGACCAAGCGCTCCCATAGAATGCCCTGCCGCTCAATCTTGTCTGACGTCGCTCACATCGCTCGTTCCTCTTCAAACTGGGCCACAAAAGAATAGACCCCGACTTCTTCTTCTCAAGACATTTCACCGCGCTAGATCAGGCAATAAACGCGTTCTTCGTACACTTCCATTTCGCCATGCACCATATACTTAAACGAAATAATATTCGTAGAAGTGCAATAGGCCGCAATCGGTGGACCGGACGGGAACAACTATGTTGTTTAATATGGGAATATCATCGAATAACAACCTTTGATCCGCGAGTATTCGCTTCCCCGGTGGATCCAGGAAATGCTCGTGTATCACCCGGATATACGAGCATTTCCCCGCTTTCGCATTCGCCACTACGAGTTTTCCTGCGGGTCACGAAAATTAAAGTCGTTATCATAGCAATGAGGGTGGTATCCCGGCCATTCTGTGATGCCGCTGTTTTCCGCGTTTTTTTTTTGTCTTATTTTCTTTTCTTACTTTTGTCTTCGTTATCATTCCTCATATCCCGTGTCATCAAATAAATTATATACCCGTTACAATACTCTATGTTCCTTTTTTTTTCTTCTTAATACTACTATTCTTTCGTGCGGGCGCTGCTCGGCGCCAGGTCGATACGCAGCCAGAGAAGCCAAGGTTTCCGATTGGCTCCTCTCTTTGCTTCCTCTTACTCAAGCGGATCGTCCCGCCACAAGGAGTCATACGCTCTGTGTCTTGTTGTCCGCGCCGATGGCCGCTCAAGAATCCGGGATGTGATAATGGTCGACACCGTACTGTACATTTTATTTATTATTTTATAATTTGACTAAAAAATTTTTAATTGTTTGACATCTTTACTATCAAGACTTTGGATTAGCAGTTTACATTATGTGCTTGCAATTTCTATCATGAGTAAATTTTTTTTATACATTCATTTTCATTATATTAAAATACTTATTTAATTTTGTTATTAAAGGCACCGATTTTGTGATTTCTATCCAGTCTTGTAACTGGCATGGGAGAATGTATTCTCGACAGAGAACTTAGTTTGGCTTCCCTGGAGACTGCAAAGAATACATTTACATTTTCCAATTTTGCATGCATAGACAACGAGCAATATATGCAAATTTAGCATATTATGTAACTTTTTTACGTATATTTTTTTGCTGAAAAAGGTTAGAAAACCTACCGAAACGTATGAATTTATTATCATTTTAACGATTATGTTTGTTCTACTTCTCTTCAATAAATTTAATTTGAATATTGAGAGATCTTCTTGAACAATTTGCGTACCTCTGAACAACTCTTATTTCCTCGAGCCCTTTTTTCTCTGTTATTAAAACAAGATATTTACACAATAAAAGAAAATTTACATAATTTTTGTGGAATTACATATAATTTCTGTAAAATTATGTAATTCCACAAAAATTATGTAAACTTGCTTTTATATATCTGTAAAATTGCATAATTTTTTTATATTTACAGGGCTAATCATGTAATTTTTATATCTTTTATATGTATAAATTTACTTCTTTTACAGTGTGAATGGTTTGTATTGTATCATGTCCAATCGTGTGCAAAGTAACAATAATAGTAATTGTAAAATTCGTTACCATTACAGTTACCAAAAAAAAGTAACGCAGTTACCAGTAAAATTACCAAAAAGGTAACTTATAACTGTAACTTTGTTATAAGTAACGAATTACTTCCATTCCCTGAAGAGGAATATGCTTCGGGAAATCGATATTCATTTTTTTCTCATCATTGTTAAGTTATATTGAGGAAGATATTCCTTAATATATTATACGTTTAATGCTTTTGTTTGTAATATTAAATTCAGTATAGAATTTACAATTTCCATTTAATTTAATTTTACTTGTTCCATTTATTTTTAATTCATTTTTTAAATTATCACAATCGATCGAAACTTTTTGATTCTTTATTGGAATATAGCCACGAATAGAGCCACGAGCCTCTGTCAATGTAATCCACAAAGTGGTACTAGATAAGACGTGTTCAATTTCGCAATTTTGAAGCTGTCTCGGCGTGTTTATAAATATTAATACCTCATATGACGCGTCGAACTTAAAGTAATATATCGGAATCGTTTGCTCGCAAGTGTGTACGTGTAGTATCTCGCATATTTCTATTTATCACTCTCATATAATAAAGTATAATGATTATTCTCCTTATCTAACGCTATTAATGAGTGATTAATCTTTACAAAAATGAATACATTTGAATGTATTTAAATAGGAGGATAATGGCGCGTATTATTTTGTACGCGATTTTGGATACGATTATTGGAAACTAAAGCGTAGTAAAATATATAAGAATTCGAATAAAATGCGTTAATTGACATATAATTTTGGATAATGTTCCAATTTTCTATCTTTATTTGAAAGGGAAAAATGTAAATCTTTCGTTTGTGACATAGCTTCCCACATATCTATTATTATATGCTCTAAAAGCAATAAACGAGTAGATATCAACTACTCTTTCGAGTACGCTAAATGATTTAATGTTTTTCCTAGATCTAGTCAAGTCGATCATGAAGGTAACAAGTACTTGTATGGTAAATGTTCATCGAGGTCTTCTCGCTGCATATATTTATCTAACTGCATCTCTATTATTCTTGTAACATTCAATAACAGATTTTCATTATAGGCCGTTGCTTTTTCTAGACTACTAATGTGTCCAATAGTTGCGTTTAATATTTTTAATAGTTTGGCTGCATGCCGTAATACCTGCTGATTATCTTGAAATATCTTATCTTGAAATATGTAGTTACTTTATTCACTGTGCATAGCCTCCATAGAATATTCCTATTCGAATAGCATTTTGCTAATCGTGCCAATAATATTTAATAACCTTCTTTTATTAGTTCATTCTTTTATCCGTAAGTTGACCATTCTCCTGATTTCTCCAATGTATACTTGCCCGCAGGAATAAGGTATTTTGTATACTCCTGCGGAGCTGAATGGAGGAGTCTTTGATCTGTAGAATTTCTTAAGATTTGTCCTATTTTTTTGGGAGGTTTAAAAGAAAAAAGATAGTTCGGATATTGTATTGTTTAATATCCTGTCAATCCGATCTGTTGTTTCTTTGACACATGGGAGAATAGACAAGATCCTTTCGTTTGGTTGTGTGTCAGAGATCGTTGTCTTGTTTGCATGTTTATTGATTGTTTTGATTATGTCTTTTTTGTCGTGTCCGTTTTTCTGTAAGGCTAGTTTTAAGCGATTGAGTCTGATGTTCTTTGTCAGAGATGGTGAAAGCTCTATGTATAAGTGAGTTGATTGCAGACTGTTTTCGTGCTGGGTGGTGATGTGACTCGGCAGATATTATCGCTCATGAAGTTTGTTCATAAAATTGTTGTTATAGGAGAAGTGGTTGTTAAGCAGTGCTCTATTAGCGGGTTGAAGCCAAAGAGGCCTTCATGTGAGGCTTTTATTATGTTTAATGTATCTTTTATTGGGACTTGTGTAAAAAAGGATTCTACGTCGAAACTTACAAGGTTTGTGGGACGTAGTCGGATTTTTTGAATCTTTTGTATGAAGTTCGTTGAGTTAGTTATGTGTGATTCGGATTTTCCAGTAAGGGTTGTAGTGTTTGTGCTAGGAAGCGAGATAAGTTGCATGAGGAATATATGGCGCTGATAATTGGAATTTTTTTTTCATCGAGGGATTTTTTGGATTATAAAAATATAAAATTTTTTAAAGATTTTTTGAGAGGAAATACAAAGAAATATCCAAATTATAGTTAAAATATGAAGAAAATCGCAATATATAAGCATAATTTTCGAACAAATCTGACAACATTAGGTCGTCTCAAACAAATTCGACGGATTGATTCGACGGTCAAATTGCCATTAAATGTGATTTGATCTATGACGAACTATTCAGATTTCAAATTTTTTAAGTTTAAATCTTTTCCAATCTATACACATTCCTTTTACATTCCATATTTAGCAATGTCTTTTTATAAATATTAGAAATTTATTGTATATTTTTAATCGTAATGATAATTGAAAATTCAAAATCAAGAATTTGGTTGAAAAGTCAACTACCTTTAATGACTTTACTTTATACTTTTATATCACCTAGGTCCTCAGTTACTTTTAAGACTATATATTTGTCTCTTTCTCTTCTTCCTCTTCTTCAGATTCCGTATTGTTTTCAGGAAAATCAGGAAGAAGAAGTATATAATCATATTAAAGAAAAATCATTGATAAAGGACAAAAAAAGAAGATTAGAAAAAATCTTTACTAAGCCTATCTAATTTTTCCTGCCAGGCTTTCTTTAGGTACGTTTCTTGTGCCGTAATTATTTCTTCGCTGCTTGTGCAAAGATTGTACTTTTCCAACAGTTCGCTGTTCAGCTCCAAGAACGAATGTCCCCATGAGAATTTTCCAAGATGAAGCTCGGCCTCGTTCGGAAATCCTGTTATAATTAGAGTAGCTGCTATAGCTTCTACACAACTCAGCTGATAAGGCTTTCCATAATTTATAGGATTTGCAGTGACTAAGAATGGCAGTATGCGAGGATGAGATGTCTTCATTCTGTTGAAGGGAGTGTTATCCAATCGTGCCCAACTACAATCTATGACTGCGCAGCCGTACTTCCGTACAATATCAAAATCCGACGGACTCACGCACTGTAACATTCGGTTATTGGCATCAAATTTTTGTAATAAAATCATAGATCTATCTTTTTGTAACTGAACAATATACACTAGTTAAAATAAAATATATTTTGGAATTTGGTAAAAAACAAGATAAATTTTAGTACAACAACAAAGATTTCATGTTAAAATACTTATAGAAGAAGCAGATTTTCTGTATCCCAAAAACTAGCCGGCTTATCAATAATATATATGGATTATCTTACGAGACATAGTACAGGCAAGTTCAGATTTGTTTGTATATCTTCTAAGAAAAAGTAGAAAAGGTACACACGCTGTTCAGAAAAAATTTTATATAAAAAGGTAGCATTAATTTGTTACTGTCAGTAAAATTAGTAAAATAAAATTAAAATATAAAATTATTATTCTAAACGAAAGAATAAGGCGTCAAATATAATACAAGGTTGTCACAGAAAATGAATTTTAAAATTCTTTGATTTTTCAGATAAAAATGAAAAATTTCTATGACCAAAATAAATATTACGTCCTGTAGACACCACGATTCTTTTCTTTCGAAAAAATCAGCTCCACGTCGCAATTACGGTTGGGGTCTATGAGACTCAAGTAGAGTTCCCTGATAATGGCCTGACAGAACTGAAAAGAGGAACCGGACTATAATAGTTCCGCGAAAACTCCTAAACATTAATCAACCCGGAAAAAATAACAACCTCAATGCAGGCTGGAAAGATGACAAAATTAGCTAAAGACATTATAAATGCACCTAACTCACGCAATAGTAAAAATCCAAGCTTTGTTGTCCCAAGACTGACCAATAATTTCATCTTAACAAAAACAGGTGCCACGTCGCGCTTAAAATCGCATGAGATAACTTCCCACGATAGCGTTATTTAAGATCGGACTCGCGACTGACAATGGTTGCCCTGCACACAAAACTAGTTGAGCACGGTAATCGTCTGTTTATCTAGTCATATTTTCCGCGAGGATAACAGAATTCGTCATCTGTCTGGAGCAATCTTGTCTCTTTAAAGAAAAATCATTTTTTCCCATCTCGAAACTCCTCCCCCCTCCCCTCTAACAATGCACTTTAGATTAATAACGATAGGACATTAAATATCATAAAAATACATAATACATAAAAATCATAAATCTCGCGCGACATTGCAACTAATTATAATTATTGCAACTAATTATTGCATAGACAAAGGGGATTACGCCCTTTTTTTCGGGGTATAAATAAAGATCACGCGGAAACGCAGAGCGTCAGCATGAAAGTAAAAGTAACTCGCCGGTTCACGTAGATATGGTTTACCCTAATGAAAAACCACACCAGTGATCCCGTCACGCCGAGTTCGCGTATCCGTGCTCGAGTTCATCGAATTATCGGAATCAGCCAGGCACTCCCCATCAGACCATCTTCTTGCGCGGAGCTCCTGAGTCAAATTCATCATTCACTCGAAGGTCAAAAACATCATTCACTCGAAGGTAGACTAAGCAATCCCACGCACTTCAACAGTAAGTCGGTTGTTATACGCTCCATCATATATGTCCCCCATATGGATATATAAATGTATATATATATAAAT
>NW_017259201.1:314148-317134 GCF_001594045.1 Atta colombica
AAGCAAAAACAAATTTATTCAAAGTACTTGCTAACTATACATTTTTCCCATCTTTCGGGCAATTTGTGTATACCACGCCAAAAAAATTCCTCATCTTTCGAGGCAAACCACTCATCAAATCATTTTCGTAAGAATCGAAGTGCCGCTCAGCGAGCGCATCGACGAAAACAGATGTGATAGTCAGAAGGTTCAGGTCTGGTGAGTAAGCGGGATGAAGTAGCACTTCCCAGTTGAGTGTTTTCAAGTAGTTTTGGACCATTGTTGACGTGTGTGATGATGCGTTGTCGTAGAGGAAAATCAGCTGGTCATGTCTTTTCCGATAATGCGGCCTTTTTTCACGCAGAGCACGGTGCAATTTGATCAGTTGTTGGTAGTAGGTGAGCATTAACAGTTTCACCAGGTTTTAATAGCTCGTAGTAGATGACACCCTCTTGATCCCACCAAACGTACAGCATCGTCTTCCGTCCGAAGCGATTTGGTCTTGAGGAAGATGTTGATGGTTAGGCGGAATCAACCCAACATTTCTTGCGTTTAGAATTCTGAAAATAGATCCACTTTTCATCGCCTGTCACAATCCGATGCAGGATCGACTTTCTTTTTTATCTGGCAAGCAGAATTTGATATGTGTTTTGGCGTCGCTCCATCTGCCTATTATGCGTTCAGTTCATGCGGCACCCCATTTTCCGATCTTTTCTCCATGGCATATATCCGCATGGAAATGGCTGCTTGAGAAACATCCAATTGCTCGGCAAACATTTTTTGCGATTGAGTCCTTGTCCAAAAAAGCCTGCAATTGACAGTTCTTAACTTTCCTGGGTAGATTTTCAGACTTCTTGTCACTCAGGTCAAAATTGTCATCATTAAACCGGCGAAATCAATCTCTGTACGTTGTTTCCGATAAAGCATTGTCGCCATAGGCTTCCATAAGCATTCGATGCGATTCGGCAACTGATTTCTTCAAATTGAAACAGAAAAGCAAAGCTTCTCGCATATGCTTTTTTTTTAGCAAAAAACTAAACATGATTACGAAAGAAAAAATGTCGTTGTATGAAATTGCTGATGATGTGCACTGGTTAATGTTGACAGATGTCAAACATAAAAAAGTGTGTTGTGTGCCCAGGATAGCTTTGTACACTCACTAATGCCACTTATGAGCAAAGTGGATTTAAGCTTATACACCTGGTATGTATATATTTATACTCAACGTACACCTATATTTAATCCCTTCGGTTTCATTATACTGCGCGCGTGCATGTGTGCGTGCGTGCGTGCGCGCGCATGTGCGTGTGAGAATCGGAGAAGAGGAAGATAGGACTGGGGATTGGAAGCGAGGAAGAGGATGCAGGAGCACATTGAGATTAGGTGCTTGTAAAGAACGATGTAAGAGGTGGGGTTTCCTGGAATATATAAGATTATTAGTTTATCCTCTTCGTTGGAGGGAGAGGAGGAGTCTAAAAAAGCTGATTCCAATCAATATGGAATCTTGGTACGGTGGAGGAGAAAGGAATTGTTCTTTAATTGAGAGAGCATTACTAAGGATCTCTCGGATGGCAGAATCAAGGACAGAGGAAGTGGTCATGTCTATCGATTGTGTTTCTTTGGAGATTGGCGAGTATGAAATCTCTAAGAAACTGTCATGGTGGCGACACACTTCGGCTAGATGAACGGCTTCGCTTACTCCTTCGGAGGGTTTATCCCCGTTTTTTTTTAACTATGCACGCACGCAAGCACGCAAGCACGCAAGCACGCACGCACGCACTCAAGCACGCACGCACGCACGCACGCACGCAAGAAATCCATTAATGATAGTAATATTTTCTTCAAGCAACACACATTCCACTACACACATAATTTTATATAATTTAGCTCGCTCTTTCTCTAACGACTTTCATCCAACGAAGAAATAGTCGTTGAGATCTTTTAGACGTTTTATATGATATCTATTGCGCCATGACCACATATTATGTAATTTTATTTAATTTATGAGTCGTTTGGTGGGTCGTTTGATAAATTTGTAAATTTCCATGAAATGGCGCTACAATTCATTTGATGACGCGAAATCTCGAAAGATCCACTCTTCGAACCCCTTCAGGCCAAATTTCAGCCAGAAAGGACGCATAGTTCACGTATAGTAGTCATTTGAAATAGGCTGTCTTAAAGTCTGCAAAATACTCATTGACGGCGACAATGACTTCCTCATTTGACGAGAATTTCTTCCCACCGAGCCAAGTTTTTAAGTTTGGGAACAGAAAGAAATCACACGAGGTCAAATTCGGAGAGTAGGGATGAGGAATCAATTCATAGCCCAATTCGTAGTTTTGTCATTGCAACGGTCAACTTGTGGGACGACGCGTTGTCTTGATAGAAGAGCACTTTTTTGCGCGCCAATCTCGCTTCAAATGACTACCAAACGTGAACTGTGCGTCCTTTCTGGTTGAAATTTGGCCTGAAGGGGTTCGAAGAATGGATCTTTCGAGATGTCGCGTCATCAAATGGATTGTAGCGCCATTTCATAAAAATTTACCAAACGATCCTGTATATATATATATATATATATATGTACATACATATATATATATATAAGACGTTATTTAGATTATTATAAAAGCTATAATTTACAGTATCTTTTTTTAGTTTCCGATATTTAATAGATATCAATGGTTCTTTACGAAGTACCATTTATTTATATCGGTAACACTTTTTTGACAATAATATGCTCCGACTATTCATGTGAAATGCCATCCATTAGACAATAGGTCACGAATTTATGAACTTAATGATCATGAAAGTCCTGTCATTGATGTTAGGAGGATCAAAATCTACAAATCACATTACAATCATTTCTTTTCTCAAACTGTATAATATTTTTTTTGTAAGTAACGATTTTAATCATTTAAAAGATGCATACAGAAAGTAAGAGTGTTAATTAAAAAAAAAGCCTAAAGTGAACATTAAAAGAATAAATGTCGAATAAAACGCGTTATTT
>NW_017259201.1:317234-328755 GCF_001594045.1 Atta colombica
CGATGCGTTTTCGATTCGCTCAATGGGCTGAATGCTTAGTTGAAAATGAGCATTTTTACCGAAAAATCATCTTTTCTGAAGCGCATTTTCACCTCGGTGGCTACAAGCAGAATTGTTGTATTTGGGAGTCAGAGAATCCGCACGTCGTCATGGAGAAGCCCATACATCCACAACGAGTGATTGTTTGGTGTGGTTTTTGGTCCGGCGGCATCATTGGGCCATTTTTCTTTGAAAATGAGCAAGGAGCTGCCATCACTGTTAATGGTGAGCGCTACCGCGCTATACTAAACGAATTCTTGCTTCCCAAATTTGAAAAGGAGGACACAGATGACATTTGGTTTCAACAGGACGCGCACCTTGTCACACAACCAATCGATCTTTTGCGCACTGTCTTCGAAAATCGCATATAATCAACCGAAATGCTGATGTCAATTGGCCGCCTCGCAGCTGCGATTTGACTCCGCTGTACTATTTTTTATGGCGAACCGTCAAGGATGAGTGTTACGCTAACCAGCCAGAAACGATTCAAGAATTAAAACATGAAATCAAAGTTGCCATCGATGAAGTACGCGCATGTACAGTGGAAAATGTACTGAAAAATTGGATTGATAGAATGGGGTATTGTGCAGCCAGCCGTGGACGTCATTTGAATGAAATTGTATTTTATGTTTAATGGTAATTTACTACCTTTCCAATAAAGCCATAAACTTTGAAAAATATTCATGCGTTATTTTTTAGAGCCAAATTAAATTCCAAATTTTAAATGGCCCATCCTGTATTTTCTAAATGAATATCCTTCCTTCGATTTATTTTAATCCACCACTTATATTCCTTTCTCTTTAATACCTGAGATCGCACGAGATCCAATCCCAGGTCAAAAGGATTAAGTTCCTTGACTCAAAAAGTAGGACCGACGTTCGGAACAGGCGTCCTTTCGAGACGTTGACCCATATTCCGGGACCAAAAAGATGTGTACGACTCACAATATTATTCATCTCTGTACGTATACCTGTGAGATTGAGTCTAACCGTTCTTCTGTATCCTCTCCATTCTCCCTCATTGTCTCCTTGACCAAATTTTCAAGGGTTTGGACGTAACATAAAATATATTAGGTGTACAACTTTGCTTCCGCCGTTTTCCTATAGATGGCTTTAGCGGTAAGTGGTAGTCGAAATAAATAGATCATAGGCGTCATACAATAAACTTGGGCATCTGTCAACATAACCCCATAGAAACATTAGTCGATTTGTGTCTGCATCATAAAGTTATTCTCGATTGAAAATATCAGTTTACGAGCCAAATTCTCGTCATTTGCGGGAGGTTTTAATTTTTTGCTTCAATATGAAGAAATCTGCGGCTAAGGCTCATCGAATGCTCTCAAATACTTATGGTGAGGCCGCTATTAGTGAAAGAACGTGTCGTGATTTCAACGCTTCAAGAACGGTGATTTTGACATCCAAGATCATGCTCTGTATTTGATGGGACCAGCTCGACGTAGTGTATTAGGAACTTAAAACCGACTGAAACAATCACAGGCGATCGGTATCGAACGCAATTGATGCGTTTGAGCCGAGCATTGAAAGATAAACGGCCGCAATACAAGAGACACGATAAAGTGATTTTGCAGCATGACAATGCTCGACCCCATGTTGTGAAAGTGGTCAAGACATACTTGGAAACGTTGAAATGTGAAGTCCTACCCCACCCGCCGTATTCTCCAGACGTTGCTCCCTCTGACTATCACTTGTTTCGATCAATGGCACACGGCCTGGCTGACCAGTACTTCTGGTCTTATGAAGAAGTAAAAAATTGGATCGATTCGTGGATAGCCTCAAAAGATGACCAGTTTTTTCGACGCGGGATTCATACGCTACCCGAAAGATGGGAGAAAGTAGTGGCCAGCGATGGACAATACTTTGAATCATAAATGTATAACCAATTTTTTACAATAAAGCCTCGAATTTCGGAAAAAAAACGGCGGAAACAAAGTTGTACACCTATTATTTTTTTAAATATCTCCTCTGCTACAATATAAATGTCGTCTTCTCAAATTGTATGTGAAGATGCTCTGTAATGAATAAGAACAAACGAATAATCCATTTATAGAAAAAATTTTTTCACAAATATAAATGAAATTCTTATTTGCCCGACTAGCGCTGATGACTACAAAAACAGATCAGTCTGAGTGATTGATGCATTAACATGGGGATTCTTCGGGTATACCAGTCCGTGGGCCTTTAGGAAAATCAACAACGTTAGTGCACTGTACTAATATATGATACTATGCAGGTACTAATATATAGTATTATACAATAGTCTTCATCATAAACTTCACCATCATGTTCAGTATATTCTAGTATCGGGCAAGAACTATTAGTGCATGTTAGCATATTGCAGTCCGAGATCCGGATTGCGAATTAAATGCACGAAAGTAAACAATTACAATTAGATATTTTACAAAGACTAACTTTCCGCAAAAAATCCTTGCGGATATTTATATGATTTCCGGTCAATGACATCAAAAATGCAGGCGGCAGATTTTTATAATAAAAGATTTTTAAATACATCTGGTGATGACATTCATGTAATCTGACACCGCAAATTGCCGCATCTGCAAATTTGCAAATTTCAATATGACATTGTCAACATAATATAAGAATTTTTTTTCAAGGATATTTTACATGTTTTGCGATGATTAATATGATATAAATGCGACGTTGTCAAATAATATACATATATAATGTACATATATAATATACATATGGTATATAATGATATAATTGAAATCCAATGTTGCCAAATAGTGCGCACAATGATATAAAAATGAAAAAATTTAGTCAAATAACGTCATTAGTCAATTCGATAGTGCAAGTGACAACATGGAGCATGATTTGATTAAACAAGCTACCCTATTTAGTACTATAGATGTTTAGTACTATAGAGTATAGCGTGGGAACAGCGATGCGACGAATTTATATATTTATATTTATATAATTTATTTATAAAATCATTGGAGGAATCAGATCAAATGTTCACGATTATCGATAATAGACAATCACTGATTGCATGTATCGGCTCAAGAATCTGTGCGCGTAAAATTCGTGCATGTGGGCACCAGGTACGGACAACATTGGCGCATTGTCGGCGTTCGAAAGGCATATTCTGACGCGGTGATAAATTCTAAACATGAGGCTCGCCGATTCCTTGAAGACGCGAGCGAAATTGTGCTCGATTGGATACAGAATGTAACGAAACAATATGACTCTATAAAAATAAACATTGTTTTCAATAATGAGTTCACGGCGGGTGATAAATGGGCGAATAAGATATATATAGCCATCCGGAATTTTGAACTATATCAATGCACCGATTTGCGTGAAGTACATATCGCGCGTCGTCAAGCCTACCTTTTCATTGCTAGAAGAGTTTCAGAAACACGACAGCAGATCAGCATTGTTGTCGCGTATACTAAATTTAATAGTGAACACGAACAAGCACAATTCTCTGCACGCTGGATATCAAATTTTCGCGAGAAATTATTCTAAAGAAAACGTTAATCAACGTGCAAACCGCGGACAACACGTGTTTCGCGTGGTCTGTTGTTGCCACTCTACACCTAGCTCAAAAAACTGTGGAATGGGAATCCTATCTGCATTACAAGTTCTAAACCTCGCAGACATCGAATTTCCATGTTGAATCAAAATAAGAAATTCGAAAATATTAATGACATTTCCATCACCGTTTACACAAATGAGAATGGGATTGTGCCCATACGATTGTGCAGATACGACTCACCGATCGAAAGAGGAGCAAACACGTAAACCTCTTGTACGTGAAGGATGATAACGCGGGATATTTCGCGCTGATTAAAGATTTATATCGCCTTGTGAGATCACAGATTACCAGAAACAAGAACAGGAAATATTTCTGCAATACGTACGTAAAAATTCTTTCATGAAATACAACAATAATAATAATAATAATAATAATAATAATAATAATAATAATATTAATAAATGTGCCTTTTTTTCGGTCTGCACTACTTCAACTCGAGCACTAAACTGAAGATCTACAGCAAGGATTGTGAAAATTGAATGATTGTGCGATTACCGAGCGAGGACGACAAATGGTTGAATTTCGACAACCAGGAAGGAGTCCCATTCGTTGTCTATACCTTAGAATGCACTTTGGAATATACACATATCATCATCATAACGTCTTTATCGAATACTATGTGCATTGTTCCTAAGACGATTATCCATGTATCGTTTTAGCCGTGATAAAGATTGTATCGTTTGGTTTGCGAAAAAACACACAGTTAGCGCACAGTGTATAGTCCATAATTTTGTACTAATGTATTCATGGCAGATTTCACGCGACATGACTGGGAAAAATTCAACAATATTACGTACTGCACGTGTGTAAGAAATCGTTCGCGCCATGGTTACACGATACATGGATACACGATCATTGTCATTTAATCAGATGATACAGAGGCTCACTCAAATTGCAATATAAATTATAAGAGTTTGCATACCCATAGTGTTTCACAATTTATCTGGCTGCGATGTGCATTTCGTCAAAAAAATTACCGTGAAGAATGCATTAATTTATTTCCAATAATAAAATACATCTCGTTCAAACACGTTGAAGTATTAAAAAAGGATAAAAAATTGCGCAAAAAGTTTACGGTTTATAGATTCATATAGATTTCTCTCCTCAAGCTTGGACAAATTGGACACATCTTTTCTCATTTAATATAAACTACGGATACTGCAATGCGAATTTTTCAATTCATCAGAAGAAAATTTTAATCTTTTAACATGAAAGGACTCCTTTCCGTATGAGTACATTGATTGCGTCGAAAAATTAAAGGAGCTGTGTTTACCATACTGCATCGTTTTAGTTCATTGACAGACGACACGGTATGTGAAAACGCTTACGCGCACGCCGTCAATGTAGCAGTTTTCTATCTAGACACTCGACGAATATAGCGACTTCTATCTGAAAACAGATCTTTGTTGTGGCTGACATCTTTGAAAATTTCCACGATAGTTTGCGTCGCGAGTTACTAGACCCTGCGTACTATTATACTTTACCGGGCTTCACATGGGATGCCATGTTGAAACACACAGATGTAAAATTCGAACCATTCATAGATATAGACATGGTAATGTTTATCAAGCGCGATATAGGCGGTCTGAGTCAGTGTGCAAACAGATACGCGCAAGTCAACAATAAATATGCCGTCATACAATCCATTGAAATCGCCATTGTACTTGATATCAGCAATGTATGGCTGGGCAATGTGTCTATCATCGGCCTTAGACCGATTGTCGATGGGTCGACGATGTGTAAAATTTTAATTTTACGATCATCGCGTTAAATTCGGCGACAGGCTATATTCTTAAGGTGGACGTAGAATACCCGCAACATCTTCATGATGCGTTCTGTCTGATGCGCGAGAAACCACCCGACAAACTCGATGAAGCTAATCGCAACATTATGCGACAAGCAGCGTTACGTCATACATTACCGCAAACTGCCGTTGTATACTCATCACGGGCTTCGTATTGCAAAGGTTTAGCGTATGCTGCAATTCGCGCAACCTCCTTAACTATACGAATATATTAGCTTAACTCAAAATTTAGAACTTTGGCGAGAAATAATTTTGAAAAAAATTATAAATATACAAACTTATGAATAACGCGGTTTATTTGATAAAACTATGGAGAATGTATGTGATCGCGCAAACGTTCATTTTGGCACGAAATGGGAAGGCAGATATGATGCGAAGGCAATGATCGCTAAATCAAATTTTCACAGCCAAAGCGTTTTCTCGAAGAATCTGGTCGCGATAGAACTACGTAAACTCGAGGTGAAGTTTGACAAACCGATACACGTGAGTATGTGTATCGTCGACATATCCAAGCGTGTTTGTACGAATTATACCACGAGTACATGGCACCACTGTTTCGCGAAAAATGCAAAATTACATACCGAAATTGACAGTTTCGTATATCATGTAGAAAGCGACAATGTATATGACATCATGAAACGTGATATAAATAGATTTGACACGAGTGATTACTCGAGCGACAACGCGTACGATATTTCGCTTGCAAATAAAATAGTTCTTGGTCTTATGAAAAACAAGAATCATGGTATCATCATGACCGAATTCATAGGGCTTAGAGCGAAAATGCCTTACCTGTGGGGAAAGAAAGATTCGAAGAAGACAAAGGGCGTCAAGAGCAAAGTTATAGTGAGGTCTATAATGTTCGAGTTATACGCGGTGCTTGAATAATGTAATCGAAATGACGCTGGCAAAATACATAAGATTAAAGATCTAAATTGCACGAGGTATACACCATATCGCAAACAAAAACCGCTCTAAATCATGATGATAAGCGATATCGTAGCAGATTCTATCGACACTTAGAGACATTACCGATAATAATAGTAAATATAACACATTTGTATTGTACAGTATGTTTTATTATTTAACATATATATAGTAAGTAAAACATTATAATATGTATAATATGTATGCTATATAATATGTATGTATAATGTTATTGTATTATACAGTACAATACATATTTATATTTTTTATAATAAATGTAAGTTTTACAACACATTGTCTTTATTTACGAATTGTCAAATCCTATTTCACGTTAACCTCGTTCTCCTTCTTGCCAACACCTTTTCAACGAGATGCACATCGGAATTAGACGCTATACAATTCGTATTCATAATCCTCCAGCGATAGGCTCTCCGCGAAAATCTTCCAGAAGATATATCAATGGATTAGTTTGTTGCATTTTGATTATTTTAAATACCTCCTTGCTCCAATTCGCGTATACCCTTTATCAAAGAGCTGACTTGAATTTGCTCATGCGTACCGAATAATCCACTTTGAATCGCGCATGCGGCAATTTTTACGCGATTGTAAACCGTGGTTAAGAGTCTGTCCATGATCGCGGAGGTAACGTTGACCGGACGCATATCAATAGTTCGATATACGCGTTGTAATTTAATTGCGAGATACAGCAGAATGTCGATCCATTTATAATTTCCATTGTTCGTAAATTGTTTGCACATGTCATTTTTCAATGTATAGTTGAACTGTTCGACGACCAAGGCCATTATTACGGAATACGTAATAATACGTAGAATAATAATTGATGTGCTTCTTTAAGAGTTTCTGCGCATCTGAGTTGTAAAATTCCTTTCCTCTATCACTATGCAAATTTTTCGTACATCTTCCATCATCTCGAATTATTTTTGCGATCACCTTCGTCACCGTTCCCACTTTTAGCTTTAAGCGGCTCGGCCATGCATGCTTACTCAATACATCGATAACGGTGAGAATGTAGTAATAAACTGCGAGAACTCGAAAATTGCTTAGATCTGTTGTGGACAGATTATTTGAATATATACGAGCAAATTCGGAAGTATAACGATACCGTCGGTGCCTGAAACATCACAATTGGCTGAGTTGTCAAATGCATATCGACGGTCTGACGCCTTTGGTAATAATTATAACAAATATCGTCGAAAGTTATTAAATTGTGCGATAAACGCGCTTCTTATCGAACTATATATCCGGATATCAATCTTACGATCCAAGAATGCGTTTAGAGAAGCGATTGGCTAGAAGTAATCAAGATATTAATTCATTGGATGCTGCATGTCGCAAGGACGACACGAAGTATTCGCATAGCAACGATCAATAAATGACACGGGACTGACAATATATAATACGCCAAAAAGGCTCGGAACGCATTACTGCGAAAGATTCGACTCTCAGAGAAAAAGAGAGAGATAGAGAGAGAGAGAGAGAGAGAGAGAGAGAGAGAGAGAAAGCCACAATTTGGACAACTATGAAGGCTAAAATGACGATTGGTACGGGCTTGAAAATAACATAGAAGAAACGCAAGCGGATTCCGATGGCGAAACGTGACGGTGTCCTGCCTGTTCTATCGGTGCCACTATTCGGCATTTTTGGGACATTGGTCGATGGCGCGACGGCAAGAAAAGGCAGTAAACAATAATAACAAAGCGGCGCAGCGTCAGCTGAAAGAATCGCATCATGAAAAACCGCGGCGTTTATCTCACTCCCTACAACCGTAAACAAGATATCGCGTAGAAAAAAAACCGTCGATGAAATATTAAATGCCGAAGTGAGTAACTACCGACGCAGCTGCAACAACTTGCAAATTGTATGCGCATTCAGTATTTTAGAAGTATCTTTATGCGTACTATTGGGTTGTCCGAAAAGTTCGTGCCGATTTTGAAGGAAAACTGAAACGCAGAAGATTTAAATTTTAGTATACATTTATTTAATTATATAGATGCCATTCTGTTCTACAACCTTTCTCCATTTTTCAGGCAACTTGAAAATTCCGTCCTTCTAGAATCTCTCAGGTTTTTCAGCAAAAAACTTTTCTAAGTGATTTTTTTATCTCGACCAAAGAGTTGAAGCATTTTCCATTAAGGGAATTTTGTAATGAAATCGAAATAGGTGGAAATCAGAGGGCGCAAGGTTTGGTGAATGTGATGGATGGGATAGAACATTCCGATCTCCAACAACTTTTGTCGAGTTATCAAAGACACATGAGACCGTGCATTATCTTAATGAAATACGACGCCCTTCCGATTCACTATTTCTGGACGTTTTTGTTCAATTGCTGTCTTCAATTCGTCTAAGAACAATACTTCTCTGAATTTATCGTCTCGTTGTTTGGTAAAAGTTCATAATACAGGATCCCTTTCCAATCCCAGACACAGAGCATGACCTTCTTTGGATGAAGACCGGTTTTTGGGGTGGCTAAAGATGGTTCATTCCGCTTTCCCCAAGATCTTTTTCGCTCAACATTATTGTAAATGATCCATTTTTCATCCCCCGTTACTACTTGCTTCAAAAATGGTGTCTCCTCGTTGCGTTTATAGAGCGAGTCGCAAATGGAAATGCGATCCATCAGATTTTTCTCCGTTAAATCATGAGGAATACATCAAAACGATTTATGTAGCCAAGCTTCACAAAATGATCGTGGATGATGGATTTTAATATATTCAACATTTCTGCTAATTTACGTGTTGTATAGTGTGGGTTATTCTCGATCAGTGTTTTAATCTGATCTTCATCTGTAATGGAAGATCTATCCGGACGTTCTTGATCTTCAAGATTGAAGTCACCAGCTTTAAACCACTTCCGCACAGTTCTTTCAGCTACAGCACCTTCGCCATAAACAGCATATCTTGTTTGCCGCTTGTATGGCATTTTTGCCTTTCCGGTAAAAAGAAAAGTATTAAATGCCTAAAATGCACTTTGTTTTCTTCCATATTCAAAGACGTATAAAACTGACAAAAATTAACATATCGCAACCAAATTTTTTTTCAAGTATGCCTGAAGTACTTTTACGATATGTACGTATATGTACATATCATTTGTTTTCAATCGTTCTGATATATTCAGACCTGTCCTTACGCCACCTACCAAAAATCAGCACCAACTTTCCGGACAACCCAATACATTACCGAGGAGTATGTCAAAATGAGAGCGGTATCGTAAATCTATACAATGCCGATACGCATTAGATGATGTATGCGAAAAAGGGGAATCGCATCATATACTTTAACAGTTTCGGCAATCTTCGAAAGAACTTAAACGGTTTTTGGCAAACAGTGTAATCGAGTACAATCGTACATCTCATCAGCATTACAGTTAGAACAATTGCGGGTAGCTTTGTCTACAGTTTTCTACCGGTTAATAAACAATTTAAGGACCGACACTGCGCCGTTTCAATTTGAAACATATTGTTGACGTTTATGTTGACCGGCAAGAGTAGCGTCCTCGCTGTGAGCTACTTTCCAGCGGTAGATTTGGGACAATTACGAGCTCAGTCTGACGGACTTTGAAGAAAAGTACTATACTCTAACCAATGTAAATTCGACAAACAACAAATTTTACTATGACAACGAGAAAATTCCCGAAGGATCGTATGAACGCGATGTAGAGTAATGAAACGCGAAATTTTACGTTCTCACGATGCGAAGGCAAGGAGGACGAAGAGTTCCCACTAATTATTCGCGTCAACAATACGATGAGAAGCGAAATCAAATGCGTCTGTCGAATAAATTTTACAAAACTTCGCAACATGGGCTCGCTGTTGAGATTTTCGAATCGTGTGTTGGAGCCGCAACAATGGTACGAATTAGACGTGATAAATATCAATGTGAATACGTATTCAGTGCAATGTGACTGCGGGTGCATACAGCAACGACAAGTTCGTGTACACTTTATAAGAGTTTTCATCAAGCGTACACGCCATAAGATATCGGAAAGCCTGACACAGATTATTTACCTTCCGATCATCGTACGGAATATTATGGATCTGACGATTCGCGTGGTGGATCAAGATAATCGATTGATTTTTGCGAAGAAAAATAGATCACTATTGCATGTACAACGGTGTTAACATGAGATGTTTGTATTGAACGAACAGCCAAAACAGACGAGAGATACACTTTTTACTAGAAAGACTATACCTGGAAAGAAACTCACAATTGCATTTTTAAAATCGTTGGATTTCATCGTACGAAAGGGCTGATATTCTGAATATTACTGATGAGCCGATCTTTGACGATCATGAGATTCACACGTATAATTCGTACGTCAATATTACGTGGACATAGCAATGAGATACGGATACCACCCATGCAACAGCAAGATTTGTACACGTTGTCGTGACAGTTTTCTCTATATCGAAGAAAGATTGATAGTGAAGAAAGAAAATGATCAAATGTTAACGACGTTTAGAAATAATTACGTTCATGTTTGATGAAATTCGATATAAACTCAATGATATGAAGATCGTAACAGAAACTTCGGAATTATCAATATTATCAAAAACTATGTGTCGATGACGTACGACAAAGCTTTGATTCCCTTGAATGCAAAATGGAACTCTAGATCCGACATGGAGGAAGGAGGCTTTAATTTTTACTTACCGCTCAACATATTGAGCTTTTGAGGATTACAAACGTGTGATCATCAACGCTCGCCACGAATTGATTTTGATATGATCGCGCAACGATTACAATTGTTTGGAAATTCTGTGATAAAACCTGAGATAGAATTATTTTAAAGTGCAGTAGCGGATACCTCACGTTATGTTAAACAAAATTAACAAATTAGCAATGCTGCATTGGAAAGCGGTCATTGTCTGAACATGAGTTTTCGCTCGTTAGATCTGTACGAGTATTCTTTGTTACGACCAAGACTAGTAAAGTTGTACTGATTCTAACTCACTGCGTGTTAGTGCGTGTACGATGTGTGCGTCCGTGCGTGCATGTGTGTGTGTGAGGGAGTCAGGGAGGGGAAAGTGCCTCAGATGTTGGGGGAAAAGGAAAGCGCGTCAGAGATCCATGATAAAGAGGGAAGGATTCGATCCTTCTCTCTCTCTCTCTCTCTCTCTCTCTCTCTCTCTCTCTCTCTCTCTCTCTCTCTCTCTCT